>NC_143396.1:142191085-142341085 GCF_052110815.1 Crocodylus siamensis
CGGGTCAAGGGTTATTCTTTTGACAAATCGAACAGCTGGCCTGTATCTGGGAGGCCAGAGGTCGAAGTCCAGAGGTTAGATAATATTTGTTCATTAACTGAGTGAGAGCTTCTCTTCCGGTGTGAGTAGTTTGATGTAGCCGTTGCAGCACCAGCCGGGTCAGGCTCTTTGGTAGGAGGATCTTCCCATCAGTGGAGCAGAGCCATCCCTTCTTTTCTTGGAGACCAAGCTTATCGGCTAGTTCTTTTTCTTCGTACGAGTACTGGGGATCCGGGAGCTCCCCCACTGATGGAATGACGCCCTGCATATGGGCGTCAGCAGGGTGGCAGCATTTTTAGCTTCTCTGTCCGCCCGGGCGTTACCCCTAGCTACGTCTTGATCCTCTTTCTGATGCGCCTTACAGTGCATTACTGCCACTGCCGAGGGAAGTTGAACAGCTTCCAGGAGTCGGAGAATTTGGGGTCCATGCTTCACTGGGGAGCCTTGGGCTGTCAGCAGTCCCCTTTGTTTCCATAGGCCAGCATGGACATGCAGTACTCCAAAAGCATACCTAGAGTCGGTATAGATGTTGACCCGTTTCCCTTTTGACAGTTCTAGCGCCCGAGTCAGGGCTACCAGTTCAGCAAGTTGAGCAGATGTTCCGGCGGGAAAACCCTTGGCCTCAACAACATCATAGAGGGTCACAACAGCATAACCTGCCCTCCTTTGCCCTTCTACAACAATGCTACTGCCATCAGTGTACCACTCACAATCAGCATTCAGAAGTGGCTGATCCTGTAGGTCTGCACGGCTGGAGTACTGTGCATCTATGATGTCTAAACAATCATGCTCTTGTTCTTCCGTTTCAGGTAAGAGAGTAGCCGGGTTGAGGGAGGGGCAGGGCTGCAGAGTCACTTCAGGGTTCTCCAACAGCTTAGCTTGGTACCGAGCCACCCGAGCCTGGGTGAGCCAGAGACCCCGCTTCGCGTCTAGCAGAGCCTGGACCATATGAGGGGTATACACCTGCACAACTCCTCCCAGCGTTAACTTTTCAGCTTCCCCAAGTACTAGGGCAGTTGCCACAACTGCTCGTAAACATGCTGGCTATCCCTTGGCAACTGGATCAAGCTGTTTGGAGAAATAAGCAACGGGATGTTTCCACGCCCCCAACAATTGAGTAAGCACTCCCAGAGCCATCCCTTTTCGTTCATGCACGTACAATTGGAAAGGTTTAGAAAGGTCCGGTAAACCCAGGGCGAGGGCTTCCATTAGTTTCCTTTTTAGTATTTTAAATGCCTTGTCGGCTTCTGAAGTCCAATAAAAGGGGTCATGGTCTGCCCCTTTTACACAGTCATATAGTGGTTTTGCCCATAGTCCAAATTCAGGGATCCATATTCTGCAAAAACCTGCCATGCCAAGAAAGGCCCTGAGCTGCTTACGGTTGCTTGGGGTGGGAACCTGACATATAGCCTCCTTTCGCTCACTTGAAAGCTGGCACTCCCCCTGTCTTATGTGAAATCCCAGGTATCGTACTTCGGGGAGAGCAATTTGAGCTTTATTTCGAGCCACCCAATATCCTCGAAGTCCAGTAAAGTTCAGGAGGCTTACAGTGGCGTTAAGGCAAGAGTTTAAATCTACAGCAGCAATTAATAAATCATCCACATATTGTAACAAGAGAACTTCATGCTCATTATTCCACTCCTCCAAGTCTTTAGCTAAGGACTGGCCAAAAAGGGTAGGAGAGTTCTTAAATCCCTGGGCTAATACTGTCCAACAAAGTTGTTTCTTAACCCTTTTTCTGTCCTCCCATTCAAAAGAGAATATCTCCTGAGAGGGGGTGTCAACTGGAATCGTAAAGAAAGCGTCTTTCAAATCAAGAACTGAGAAATGAGTATACTGCTCCCCTATGGAGGCCAGCAAGGTATACGGGTTTGGGACGAGGGGATGAATAGTTTTAACCCGTTCATTAACCGCCCTTAGGTCCTGCACCAGTCGATATGTGCCATCAGGCTTTAGTACAGGCAAGATAGGAGTGTTCCAGGCTGACTGACACTCTCGCAGTATGCCGTACTTTAGGAAACGGTCTATAGTCTCCTGCAGTCCCTCTCTGGCTCCCTTTTTGATTGGGTACTGCTTGATTCGTACTGGAACTTTTCCCTGCAGTAGTTGGATATTAATGGGGGTTTGAGGTGTAGCCTTTCCGGGGACCCCCTTTGCCCACACCAAAGGGTATACCCGGTCTTCCCACTGGTTCCACTCCGGGGGGGCGTTCATAGCCGAGGGTTCAATCACGAGGGTCATTATCCATGCATTTTCAGGGGGCAATGCGAGGGTTATTTCATCCTGGGTAAAATGCAGTGATGCACCTAATTGACAAAGCAGGTCTTGTCCTAGCAGGGGTGTTGGGCAATCTGGAAGGTAGACCAATTTGTGAGAAAGAGCCCAGTCTCCCAGAGCACATTCTGCAGGACCATACACTGGGCACTGAGTCTTTTTTTCCCGTGGCACTTACCACGGTGAGAGAGTCCGCTACGGGAAGTTGAAGAGATCGATTTACAGCAGTGTGTACCACCCCAGAGTCTACCAAAAAATCAATTTCTGAATTCCCCACCCGCATTTTTACTCGGGGTTCCGGGGGTGGGGTGGTCCGTTTCCCCTGACACCCCTACTCCTGTCCTTCCACTGCCATTACAGGAGTACAGTCTCTCCCTTTCTCTGGGCATTCATTTTTCCAGTGTCCCTCTTGCCAGCATAAGGCACACTGGTTCCGTCCCAGGCGTCTTTCTTGTGGGCCGGGGCGCCCGCGCCCACGACCCCTTATACCTCTGCCTCTCCCACCTTCTTGTGGCCTTTCTCTGACTCTAGCCTGTACTGCTGCTACTAGCATTCTAACTTGTCTCCTGTCCTTTTCTCCTTCTCTGAGAGTATACGCCCTGTTTGCAGTCTCCAGGATTTGTGCTACAGACATACCCATTAAGTCTTCCTTCTTTTGTAACTTCCTCTTTATATCAGGGGCTGCGCGGCTGGTAAAAATACCCTTTATAATCGCCTCCGTCGCCTGGTCATCAGGGTCTGCATTGGTATTTTGCCGAATGGCGTCCCAGATGCGCTGTTGGAATGCAACTGGACTTTCCTTCGGCTCCTGTACTATTTCATACGGCTTTGCCCAATTATTATGTCGGACAGCCGAGCAGTTCTTTGTAAGAGGTAAGATGGGTACGATCCACAGGATTGTTAGGGTCCCATCTAGGGTCTGCTAGGGGAACCACATCTGCCGGACCAGGAACATTGATGGGATCCCTTTCATGACTCTGCTGTGCTTCCTCCCTTGCTTTGGAAATAACTTGATTCCGCTCTACTTCAGATAATAAGGTTCGCATAAGAATATTACAATCATCCCAATCAGGCTTGTGACTAGCTAAACATCCCTCAAAGACAGAGATAAACTTACTTGGGCTAGTTGAAAATTCTCCAGCCTGTGCCTTAAAAGCCGCCAGGTCCACCAGATTAAAAGGTATGTGGGTGTATACTTGCATGGTCTGGGCTGCACGCCTGTCTGCCCCAGGCCGGGCTATTACAGTTTCAGTAAGTAAAGGATAAAATCCCACTGAGGGAGGGATCTCTGGAACCAGGGGCATCTGACCTTTATATGGTGGAGGTGTTAAAGCCGAAGGGGACGCCGACTCTGGCATTACAGTGGTTGGGGGGAATGCTGAGACTCAACACTGACAACTACCGATCCTGTCGGAGTCAAATTACACTTCTGCAAATTATATGTCTTATTTCGTAAAGCCATAAACAATTGCACATACAAATGTTCATTCCACTTACCCGTCCGCAGACAAAACAGGAGTAATTGGAGGATTGTATTGTAGTTAATTGACCCTTCCGGAGGCCACCTTTCCTGATCCTCCAGTTGATATTGAGGCCATTCCACTGTAAAGAACCTTTTAAGATTATTTTTAGTCATTAAATCTGAATTAAACAGTTTCCAATTAGTCAGAATGCATTCTAAGGGTGTACACTGTGCCCTGCCAACCGTACTCTGTCCCTGCCCCATACTTCAGGGAGACACTGGGCATCCCCAGGTCCTACAGGGAGACACTGGGCGTCCCCAGGTCTTAACGGGCAATGCTCAGACTGCTGAGCTTATCCTACCTTGTCCGAGGGACTGGTTTCACACCGTCGCCCATGATCGCTTCTCCACTATTTGAGCGCGTTGCACCGTTGTGCCCTCCGGGGTCAATCAAACCACATCTCCGCCGAGGCCCCCGATGAAACCACCAGTGCGCGCTGGGCATCGGTTGTTGCCGCAAGTCGTCAACCCCAGGAGGGATCCGGGCAAGGCGAAATGTTAGCCTCAAACCCCACGTTGGGCGCCAAAAACTGTTACCGGCACAAAGTGCCCGAGGGAGGCAACAGTTTGGGTTCGTTGCCCGGCGTGCGTCGTGCCAATAACCACACTGGGGGGAGAAGCAGACAGAGGTTATTTGAGCTCAAGTAAAAGGCACAGGGAGACTGTATAGTCTCAAATCCTGCACGCCTAGCCCTGCAACAGTGTATTTTTATAACATGGTCAATTTTCTGCAGTGGTTTTCACTAGTTGGCCCCCCTCTTCCTCCCCTTTCCCTCCTCCCTTCTCTCTCCGAGCGGTGCCCTTGCATTCCACAGATAACAGTTTTAGCTTGCCTGTTTTCCAGAAGGACAGGAGATTACAGGCACCAAAGAAAGGGTTACAAAGGTTGGGCAGGGGGGGCCCTGGCTCGCCCGGGCCTAGAGCAGAGGGGCTTCATCGACACTTGTGGTCTTCCATCCCTCTGAGTTACCTAGGGTTATGCCCAGTGACACCAACACACTGATTTAACTAATAACAACAAGGCATGGTAAGGGGGAAAGAAGCAGACCCAGGGAGCCAGGATGGGTGCAGGAGCTGTGCAGCCACCAGGGGGAGTCACAGCCACCCCTGAGGCCCAGTCCTGTTACAGGAAGGTCTAATAAAATAGTAAGTTAGCCTCTGTGTAGGCATTTTGGCCAAGTGCCTCCAAAGCACTTTACAAAGCTTAATTATGCCTCACAAGATCCTCTGAATTTAGTGTAATTGCACCTGTTTCATAGATTGACGGATGAGACACACAGAGGTGATGTGACCTGCTGAAGGTTGCACAGCAAGTTGGTTTTAGTCTTGGGAACAGAACATTAATATTCTTGACCTGTTGTCCCCTGTTGTTGCTGCCGGACTGCACTTCTTCCCCATGTCATAGGTTTTTTAACTCTGAGTGAGTGGTTAAACAAAGCATGGTGGTAGCAATTCAAGGGCAGATTCTAGTACTAATCAAAAGTCATTTACACCCCTGCTTTCCCTGTTCAGGATATAATCAGGACTCCCTTCCCTCCATTCAGGCATTGCAGTGTGAGCCGATACATTATTCTACTTCGAGAGCACATTACTGTCTCAGAGATTGCACAAGCTTCCTTCAAAGTGCCAGCATAAACTGCCACATTCACTTCATCAAGCCTAAGTGTTAACTACTTCCCATTAACTCAAATGTTCCCAGGTTCAGGATCAGCAGAACTTCTTTAAGAAAAGCAGCTGTCTGAGTTTCTTTCAGGTTAATGTTCCATACAGTATTCTTTCGAAAGGCTAGCAAGGGGAAGGAAGAGGAGAAAGGATAGAGAATTTTTTTTTATAAATATGCTGCTGCTTCCATAAATCTGAGAAACAGACATGTTTATTATGCCTCTCTTACTCCCATTCTTCAGTTCAGGGTCTATATTGGATACAAAGGTATTTCATATGGGAAAAAAGAGGGAAAGAGAAATCTTGTAATCTGATCACAGAACTAGATGTCAGGAATTTCCAAGCTGATGTTTTTGATCCCTCCAATATATGAATGTAAAAATTGCTGAGCACCTGAAAAGTGATGTTCACCTAAAAGAAGACTGCTACTTTAGTATCAGTGGTAAGCATTGGTCACTGGAATTTCACAACATATAGGGAACATAAAAACATAGGACTAGAAGGCCACTAAGTCCAGTCCTCTGCATTCATAGGCAATAATCAATATCTATGTTCTGGTTAGTTAATTTAAAGAATACCTAAAACTGCCACTTCAAACCCTCACCCACAACTACAGGGAACAATATCTAAAACACCAAGAATATCCTTTAACAGAGGCTGACAGCCTGTGGACTGTATCTAGCCCATGGAGCCATTTGCAGAGCAGGGACTTTGGCAGTGTATGGCAGTGGGGGACTTTACCCACACTGCACCTCACCACACATACTGTGGTGGTGTGATAAGAACTGGTGGCCATGTCCCAGTGCCAGTTCATCTTAGAAACCAAGCTGGATTATTCTAGCCCACTGCCTTGTCACTGCACCAACACGGAAATAGTTAGTTAATATATGTTCAGAAAATTCTATTAAAAGAATCAGGCCCCAATACTACAGAGGAAGGCAAAAAACCCAGTCTGTCAATCTGACATTGGACAGCAAACATTAAAAGTGATCTCTGTAACTAGAAAAAGAATTAAATAGGGCTAAATTGACATAGCTAGTATTTAGTGCCAAATTATTATAAGATTAATAGCAAACCCTAGAACACTTTTAATAGGTTCAGATTTTACCTTAGCTATAGGAGTGCATCTCCCACTGAATTCAAGTGAGGTAACTAAGACCTGGATCAGTTCTAATATTTGCAAAGTGAAAAAAGAATATGCAGACCACAGAGGAGCACATCAATTTTTATAGAACCCTGGGTCAGGACTAGCATCTATCCCAGAAAATTTTCCTTATAATCTGCAAGACTTTGAAACCTTGTTTCATTATTTTCCTGGGTATGACTATAACCACATCATGTTACTAAAGAAGGGCCCTGTGTTGCAGAATTCAGACCCAAACTTTCACTAAGGTCTTTTTATCCAGCATTTGACGAGATAGGCATAAAGCCACAAAATTCCACTCTGACTTCAATTTGCCAAAGCTTAAGATGCCTGGATTTTAACAGTTGATTACATGAGTGCAGTAAAATCACAGTGTAAACCCCACATCTACCATTCTTCAGATAAATGCTTCATATACACAAGAACTCCAGCATCAGGGGATACAGAGAACTGAAGGAATTTTCATGGATACCCAGCATCTAGGGTAGGATACCCAACTTTATCAGACAAGCAAACCCATTAGTGGCAAAGCACTGGAAGATCAGAAAATTAAATCTAAATGCCTGCATGACACACTTCTATATGTAGAGGTTTCTCAAGTTCCACAACTCTAGCCTTCCAGCCAGTAGAACAGTCAGTCCCCCCCCCCCACAAATTCAAAAAGCCCATTCAGGGTGCTAGGGCCTAAAATACTAACATGCAAGTCACTGTGAAGAACAAATTAAAAAAAAAAAAGAACAGCAGCAAAACTGGACAGCTCTATGCAGAATTGAGATAATCTTTCACAGTGAAATGTGCAAAATTAAGAGAGACTCTCATTGCATCCAAAGTCAATGACCATAATCTAGATGTGGAAACCTTGAGGTACAAAGCACAATGTGAATCCAGGGAGAAGTAATTGTGTAGCTAGCATGAAAGAAGCAAGACTGAAATGGAGTGGCCTTTCTGCTCCAATATCTAAAAGAGAGAAGGATGTTTCTTTGCATTATCAGGTTTATCATCTAAAAACAACAAGGGAAAATCTATCCCTAACCCTGTGAAGAAAGGATGGAGACAGCATTTACTGTGCATAGCAGCCTACTGCTGGATGAGGAATGGTTACATCTGCAAACAAAGCACTGATCAAGCCTGGAACACTCTGGTGAGCCCTGTTTGGGTGGCTCTTACCTACCTAAGGCACCTGCCTCTCTTTTTACCTAGTTACCCATTGCCCATAAAGTATCAACAGTCTGTAATGGATTTAGCAGTTTGCTGCAGCTCTTTCAATGCACACAAGCTCACTGGTGGGGGCATTGACTCAATCCCCAGCGCATCCCTCTCAGTTGCTCCCTGTTGTGTATGTTACACATTTAGGAAAACAAAAAAAAGTCCTTAAACTCAGCTGCACTTTTCCCTGTCTCACTGGGCTGTCACATTGCTGCAGTTCCTTTCTGATGTCAGCTGGTAGCTGTTCAGCCTGTTCAGCTCAGAATACCCCCTTTATTCCTGAAAGCACTAAAACTTCAGAGATTTTTAAAAAGCTCATTCCAAGGTTGCACTGTTGAAAAAGTAGCTTGTGATTTTTTTTTTCCTTCCTGGGTTTTAAGACCTGATGCTGAAGTCCTTTTGCACAATTCCGCCTGCTTTTAGGAGAAGTATTGCTTGAGTGTCAATGTAGGAAAACCCCCAGAGTCTAAGCTCATTCACACAGATTTCATGTATTTGCTTTGGTGGTACAATTCCTGATTGATCCTTAAATGAGCCCAGAATCACACCTGTAATCTTTAGGGAAAGAGATTTTTTTTTCCCTTTATGCTTGTCTCCTCCAGTGCTTTCTATGTATCCCGTTAGGTGAACTTGATAATGGATAAACAGGGTGGGTGAATTGTCACAGACTGGGGCGGGGGGTTGTTTTATTTGCTTTGTTTTTACACTATTGTTAATATTTACCCTTTCTTTCATCCGTTCATTGGCATGACCAAATTAAAGGAAAAAACAGGGCTCAGCTTTTCCTTGATTTTCTCCTCAGTGGCTAGAAATCTCATGTGGACATCTGGGTAAAATATTTTTTAACAAAGAGAAATTTGCCTAAAGAGTAACACTTCAGGGTGACCAAAATGACATGCAAGTTTTGGGGTGAATGTGGAATTAGTTTCAGCTCAAAATGGGGGGTGACAGGGATTTTTGAAAATATTAAAACAGTCTTTTTTGGATGTAAGATGAAATGTTTTGTTTTGGAAGTGCTCAACCATTTCTTTTCAACATTTTTTAAAATGAATTAACTCTATTTTTCATTTCAAAGCAACATTTAAATTCAAATCCACAACCATTAAAAGGTTTTAAATAAAAGGGTTAAGCTAAATGTAGTATTTTAGTGTGGATTAAACCAGTTTTTTTTAAATTGACCCCAAATTAAACTTTTTATTGTTGTTGTATTTTTTCTTTGGCTGAAATACCTGAAAAAATCAGTTTTAGTTCAACCCAAACCATTTTTTCTTTTAATTATTCAGTTCAGGTGCTGAAGTGAAAAATTGTGCTATTTGCCCAGACTTCTACTGTTTTGTAAAGGAATAGGCATGAGGGAGGATCATTTTCTACATGCAGTAATCTCTAATCTGGGAAGTTTCTTCGGAATATAGTTTAAAATACTTTTTAATGTGTTAAAACTAACAAGGAAGTTCTTTTTCACGCATGTAATTAAAGTGTGGAAATCTGACACAAGATGTTGTAGAAGCTGACAGTTTAGCTAGATGCCTCTGTGCCCCCTTCTGTAACACAGTAATAATAAACTTAACTTAGTTTTACAAAGTACTTTAATGAAAAGGCCAATGTAAGTGCTACATATTATTAGAGAGCTGTACCTTATTCCAAAAGAATTAGAATTGTAAATGGTCAGAGATTACACACAAATTTTGCTTTAGACTTCCAATGAAAGAATCAATAGACTCTATATGGATAGATCAATAGAATCTCTCTACCCACTATGATACCAATTTTAGGCATTTGAATGAAGTGCTGTGATGATACATGTTTTACTGGAAGGAACAGGTGCATTTCACAGTTCTCACCTTTGTCTTTCATCAGCCCAATGAGAGTTTACTGCAAAAGCAAGACATAGGCCATATGGGGTCTGTCATGTCTTTCCCACATGTCAAATACATATATTTGGGTAAGTTCCTGTCATAGTTAAATCAATAGATCTGAAGTACTGATTCCTAGAAAGAAACAGATGTGATCATTTTCATTTAACATTTTCAAAAGCTCCTCAGGGATATAACATCATGAATCCCCTTGAAAGTTAGTGAGACGTGTGCAGCTTTGGGCACTTTGACAAATCTTCTCTCCTAAATTTCTCTTGTGCTTGACCTTCATGTAAGGGGAAAGGCAGAAGAAGATTTCAGGGAAGCATTGCCCTCTTGGAATTCAATGGGGATTGCAGCTGAGCACAAAAGCTGCCCTGTCTCTATCCCTGTCCACCTGCTGATGAGGCTTGTGATGTGGAAACAACTTCCTGTTCCATACAGGAAATTATATAAAGGACTAGTTACAGTTAAGAGGTAACACTGTTACTGCTGCCCTTCCAAGTGTTTGGGGCCTAGCCTAAGTTCCTGTTCTTTCACCCCAGGAAATTTCTGCAGGGCCCATCCAAATTATCTCTTGTGATACCGCACTTCCTGGACACTCTACAGTCCCAGAAGAATTTCCTTCATGGCACTAGAAATGCAGAGGGAAGGGGCCAAGGTTGCACTCTGCATCTCACAAAGTTGAGCATGCAGCTTTTGTATACCTGGTGCTGCAGGATTATATGTTGTAGCTGTGTTGGTCTAGGGACAAAGGCAGACAAGGTTCTTTGGGCAAATCTGATATATTTTATTAGACCGACTCAAATAGTTGGAAAAATTCTTCTTTGCAAGCTTTCAGGTATAAATACCCTTTGTCAGGCTGAGGAAGCATTTGCAGCTGGTCTGTGCTCTTCCTGGATGGTGCTTCAGGAGGCACTTGCCTTCCAGAGACAGACTCCCTGCGTGGGATAGTAGGCTCGGCACCTCCGTTAGTACAGGCTCTTCCTTATAATGAGCTCTTAGCGTTCTTTGATCCTGGCAACTGCCACTGTGTATAGAACTCAGTATTTTTGGAACCTAGGTTTAGTTTGGAGATGTGCATGACTTGTGGGAGGAAAGTCAAGGTGTGGACCTGTTAGTCCTCCCAATGTAACACGAAATAAATGTCTGCTGCCCAAGATGGCTATCTAACTACTCCCCATTATATCCAGAGGAAGAGGCTGGCTAGATTTCCCCCTCATTGATTGGAGATTAATCACTATTTCCTTGCAGTTGCCAGTCATAATCTCATTGTGCTTATGGATTTGTTTTTGTAAGCCATGCCATCCTTCACAGAGAATTAAAAGTGGGAACAGCCACACCATTTCCTCAGTAGCCCATAGAAAGAGAGGTAGACAGGCAGGAATCTAAGTGCGGAGAGACTGACTTGGGAGGTGCACTGAATTACTGTGGAATGGGACTGGTCAAACCCCCTCTGATTGTAGGTGCATTCCCTGTTCTAATTTCTCCCTTTCCAATGTCTCTGCTTAGGTCTTTTGCCCCTTTTACTGCCTCACAGTTTCCTCTGCTCTGCTGTGGATGGTGTTTCTGCACTTTCTTTCTCCTTTTACATGCATTTCTTTTCCACGTGGTATTTATACTCCCCCACTCCATTGCTTCCCTGGATTCCACTTTATTTTCTGAGCTGCTGACAGCAACAGAAATGGACAACTGTTCTGCTAGGGTTCATGTAACTATTTGAATGCAGAAACAACAGCAATTAGACCTGAATAGAGATGTGTGTGTGTGGCAAGGAACATGGGGGTGGGGGTGTTCATGAAAGCCTATTTGGAGGGAGGGCGGCCTGTGTGGTACTCAAACATTTTGAACTCACAGCAGGGGAACTCTCTATGGATCAAACACTTCAAAGGAGAAATTCTGCCAACGATAAAAAACAAATCTTTAAATAACATTGAGCAATGAGAAAAAGTCTGCCATACTCCATGACAGGAAGTGAGCAGGCTGCATTCAGCCGTGGTGTCAGTCAGGGCATTCTCTTTCACTTCAGACACTCACATTAGAGATTCATTTAGCACCATGGGGTCTAACACTCTTACCATGGCTACAGTGATCTTAAACAGTTCCTTTGCCTAGTTTTTGTATCTTAGCTCTTATAATGGGTAACTGAATATGTGTTTTAGTGAGAAATTAGTTCATGCTGTATTCGGCCAGGGGGCAGACAGCTATAATAAAATAGACAGCTATAATAAAACAGTTTACACGAGTTATTTTTTCAGTGAAATGCACTGCTCAATTAACTTGTGATACTCATTGTTACAGGAGTTTTTGAGAAAAAAGAGCTTAGCAGGATTTAAAAACAGGGCTGAATTAGTATACACTTCTGGCCTCAGCTCCTGGAGTCATGAGTTTATAAATCTTAGCTGTTTTTTATATGTTTCTAATCCTCATGTTTGCAAAATTAATTTTAAAAACATGACCTGAACGTAAGGGTCTTGTTACACATTACACTGTGAATTGCTCAAATGTTGATCCATGTTAGTGCTAGCTTGAGTTTGGAGCAGTTGCACATTCAGTCTAGCAGGGGCCTGGATGCCTGAAAGCTAAGAATCCCCTTTCCACTCCCATTCTGGGCTTCCCCCTGCCCCCCAGAGATCCACCAGTTCCCCCCTCCCCTGCCCCTGGGGCTCCCCCTCTGCCCTCTTCTTACTTGTGGCTGTCTGCACTATCTGTCCCTGAGGGAGCAAGCAGGGAAGAGTTAACTTGCCTGCCCAACCCCCACTGTTGCCACTGCTGGACTGTTGCTCTTTGGCCTGAGACAGGCCCAGAGAACAGCAGCAGCCAGGCCAGCAGGTTAACCCTTCCCTGCTTGCTCCCTTGGGATACATAGTGAGGGCTGTCACAAATAAGAAGGGCAAGGGAGCAGTAAGCAGGGATCTGGGGTGCTGAGGAGGTAGTGGGAGGACAGTGGGCCCAATCTGGGCCAGTGGGGAAGGAGGGCTGGGTAGAGTGTTCACACTAATGTGTAGTCTAGACTGGCTATACGTTAGTGTAACACAAGCCGGATGACACAGATCAGAGATAAACCTAGGCTGAAGTGATGCAACTTTAAGCCACCTAAAAAGCGATTAAAACTAATTTCAGGTGTTAATGTGTGGACAATCTGGGGGTTAAGAGATCCAAGAACTGCCCAAAATTACCATGTAACAAAGCCCTCACTGATGCAGCAATACTGAGTAAGCAGAGCTCCTCAAACAATTGATCTGAGAAATGTGAATTGCCTTGGTCCTCTTCAGTTATCTGTGAAACTGCTGTGGAAAGCCCCTTGCAGCCCACATTAGGACCCTGTGTGTTGGCTGACACCCCTGGAAATAAAAGGGCAGTATCACTTAGATTATCTTAATCTATTATAGCAGTATAGGAAGATTGTTTGTGGCTCTGGGCTGGATCCTGCTAAGTAGCGAGCAGCCACATCAGCAATATTAAAACCACAGTGGCAGCTGCACACACTGCCTGCATCTACACAAGATACTGACTGCAGTAGTTCGTTACTACTGCGCAGTAGTATTGCATGGCAGGAAGCTTGATGCAAAGCTACTGCACAGTAGTAATGAGCTACTGTGCAATCAGCATCACAAAAAGGCCATTCACTGATGCTACTGTGCATAACTCTGGTTAGTGCGCAGTCATTCAGCACTTGTTTATACAAGTACTAAGTGACTGCACAGTAGTGACTGCGCAGTCAGCATCTCACGTAGATGCAGCTGCTGAGCATTTTCAGGTCACAAGAACTAAAGTCACCCAGCTATTATTCAGTACATACTATTCCCATGATTGTTAAAGAAATCATAAACATCTAATTCTCCAAGTATTCTTCGGAAAAGCTGTCCCTCACAGTTCTGATATAAAATAGATAACACTGGATAGAACGTAAACAAATTGAAAAATGCTTAGAAGATCTGTGGGGACCAAGATTTGCCAGTTTTCCAGGTTATTTTAGGCAACATTTATAATGTCTTTTATAATGTCTGGAAGGCATTATTTGGATGGGGAATTTTGCCTTTGGGATATACGTTGCTTGAAATAGCTTTCTCACAGTCCATTACTCAGTTGTTCTGGAAACTTATAGCAGCATGACTCCTGCACTGGGCAGGTACGTAGAATAGGGGAATAAAAACTTATTGAAGAAGCAAGCATTGAACTAGATCTTAAAAGCAGAGGCATGCAAAGGGTTTCTTCCCCACCTCTATCTTTTTTTTCTGTTGGAAAGGGTGTTTCTGGGCCAAAATAAATACATTAAAAATCACACCCAAAAAAATAAAACCGCTCATGGATTGCTTTACTTAACACATAAAAAAGACTTTCACACATCTGTTCTGGTAAGTGGCAGGGGTTTTTTGTTGGGTTTACATTTCATTTATTTATGATATTTCTGCTCAGCAAATTTCTCCTATCTAGCAGTTAAATTCTATGATGTAATTTATGTGTAAATATATTATTCATATTTCTAATATTTTATTACCATATATTAGCACATAGAGAGCTCTACCAATATCAGAGCTAAATATCAATTCACAAAATATACAAATATTTTATATATAAATATATGCACAATGAGAGAGAGAGATATAAAACAGATAAAGGATTAGAATCAGAAAGTATTATTATTCTCACTTTTCAGGTTGGGAATTGAGGCATAGAGAGATTAAAAGACTAGCACAGTGTTACAGGGGAGATATGCAGCAGAACTAGGAACCGTAACCTGGTATCCTGATTCCCAAACCATGCTCTTAATTACAAGACCATTCTTACTTTCCACCCTGCCCAAATACTCTCTAATTTTTTTTCTTTACAAATAAAACCATACAACACTGTGGATTAGTAGTGGTGTCTTCTCATCATTTTATAAAGAAACTTGATTCAGTTAGAATGAGGGACCTACCTCCAGTCACAGAAGGAACTGGGAATATAACCTATATATTCTGATTCCCAGGGTTGTACTCTTAAATATAGGGCTTCCTCCATACTAAGTTGAAAGGACAGAAAATTATGTCTCCTCTTTCAGCCCTGTGCCACCTCATGGAGCCTCATGCCACCTCCCCCAGCCCCACTTCACCGCTCTCAACTGCACCACCTCCCAGGTCCAGCCCTTCTATTCCTGGATCAGGCCTTGAGCCACCTCTGCACACATATCCAGCATACTATGCAGCCTGCAGGTCTCCCCATGGGTCCTGAAATTTGGCAGGAGGGGAGTGACCATTGCTGCTATTGCTGTCCTGCTACCAAACTTTTGGATCCATGGGGATCCCTGTGAACTGGATAGCATAGTTCCTGTAGTCTGCAGGACTTGATCCATGGGCCAGGGGTTGAACACACCATGCAAATCCATTCAGTCTTGCTTAAATCCAATGCTGGGAGCAGTCACACAAATTCTGTTGTCATTAGGTAAGTACAAGGACCAAATCCCACCCTGGAATAATTTGATTCAAATAATTGAGTTCTCCTAGAGCTAAAATCTAGCCTTTAGTTCACATAGATCACTCAGATATGTGAGTATAGGCAGATAACTGGGTCCAGGATTTCGACTGATGGTTGGTAGACAAGATAGATTAGATACTAGGGCTGGGCAAAATTTTGCCACCAGTTTTGTTTTGACACTGTTTCAACCTGTTTGGAGGTCAAAACAGCAAAATCAAAACAGAACAGATATAGGCAAAACAGCCTTGAAACAATACAAAGCAAGTTGAAACATTTCACTGTTTCAACATTTCGCCCATAGGCTATAATGGGGAAGAAGAAAACAGCCTATAAATTTATGATTTCCAGCCTGATTTGGCTGAAACTTGCAGAAATGGTAACCTCTTCTGAAGCCACAAAGCCAGTCAAGTGTAATATAGATAGGTGCAGGGGTTTGGGGAAAACTGCAACTCAAGCTGCAGACAAGCAAAACTCGTGACATGGGTGACACTGTGTGTGTTAAGGTGCAGCCGGGTGAAAGCTGCAGGCCTGCTAGCCCCTGATGAGGCCACAAAGCCTGCCAGCTGTCAAGGAGATGGGTTCGGGGGCCCTGCACCTCTAGCTGCTGACAGGCAAAACTCATGACATGGGTGCTTGTGCAACTGTGTCTGTCTTGGGGCACGGCGGGGGAGACTACTTCAGCCCTGCCTGCTAGGCCCTGCTGCAGCCACAAAGCCTGCCAGCTGTTAAGGATATAGGTGTGGGGGGGTTCTGGGGCCCTGCACTCCTAGCTGCTGACAGGCAAAACTTGTGACATGGGTGCTTGTGCAACTGACTCTCTGTCTTGGGGCAGAAGCAGTTCCCGGCTCTGTATTGATTCTTTCCTCTCCTTAGTCTGTGGTTTTGTAGGTGTTAAACCTTGCTCATTAACTACTATGTATTGAGCTGGTCCCCAAGTGAATCATTTTTTGTTTGCATAACACAGTAGCTACCTAGGATAACGAGTTAATGAGCAAGGAAACAATGGTCAAAACAGAACGCTACTGTTTCGCACAGCCCTATTAGATACCTACAAAGATGCATCTTCTGTAACTAAATCTACAAGCTTGGGCCCCTACAGAACCAATAAAACTCCTGATTAGCCAACCCAATTCTAGAATTAAGGCTGAAAGTAGTGAACATCTGCTCTCTCTCTCTCTCACACACGCACATGAATAAAAGAGCAAGGCAAAAGGCACAATGTGAATCAAGTGCATATAAACATGAATCCAAGGCAAAAATTTAAAAATATCAAAATAAACAGGGAATTTTAATTTGGCATTGCAGATTGTGAGCATATAGTTTTGTCATGCCTGGATACAGCTGTAACTATTATGATGATAGCATTATGGCTGTGTACTTCAAAAGTACAGAGAACACTACTTTTTATTGAAATCTTAATGAGTTAATAATTGTAAATGATGTTGCTATAAACAGTTACACAGTTAAATGAGTCTTCATAAACATCATGGCGTTCACTCTGTCACACGCACATTTATTTCTTCTCGGTGGCAAGAAGGCATCAGCCTACGTGTAAATATTGAAGCAAGCTGGAAAATCTTCTGCTGAAGGCAAAAAATGTGAACACAAATGGATGGGAAAAGGTTGGGGACCCCCTTTCCAGTTTTCCCACAGGAGAAATTGAAAAAGCCAAATGGATAACGTTTAGAAGGACTATAAATTAATTTAAAAAAAATGTTGTACATGTTTTAAAATCTCCAGTTTTAAAGCTATGATACAAAGAGAAAATATGTTTTGAGTAAAACGGGTCTGAAAACCTGCATCCCTTCCTATGCCTTCTGCCATAGACAATTTTAGGTATTTGGTGGAAAAAAAATCCCAAAAAGAATGAAGTAGTTTGATTATGAATGTCAGCACAGGGCCTTCTAGATTGTGTTTTCCGATTTCTTTCACAGACAGTCTTGCATGATGTACTTGTGTCTTCCCTGTTGGAATGAGGAGGTAATGCATCCTAGAAGTTAAGTCTGGGTAAGAAGCCTGCCATATACAGAAAAAGGAGAGCACATGGTGGCATTTTAGACAGGAAGTCTTTCATGTTTTGTCTGAAAACTCCTTTATTTTTTAAGTGTTCAGGTTCCCCCCTCCCTTTTTTTTTTTGTAGAGAGCAACCTCTTTTTGCAAAAAAAAGTCAAATAAAAAACACAATTGCAGTCAAAAAATAATTTTCATGAAAAATTTTGGAAGAATTGTGGCCTACCTTAGTCTTCTCTTGATATTGAGGCATCCAAACAAGTTATTAGATATGTAAATTTAAATGTGATCTTTGTTTTTTTATCATGTCCACACTGCATAAGCTCTAATTCAAAACAGATAAAACTCCCAAGTCTTCCTCCATAACATGGTGGTTGGGACTGTTTAGGGAAAGATGCTTTGGGGGATGCTTTGCTTTGCCTTTTTCAAAATGAAGATTAAGAATGTGGAGAGGATAATCCCAGGGAATGCAAAGTGATTTCAGGATTTCAGATGAATAAAAGAGGTCCCAATTCATAGAGAGGATGCCTGTTGGTCTCACTGTTTGACGGCAGCACTACCCCTGCACCAAGAGGAAGAGTCTTCACATCAGTTCACACAATGAATCAAGATAGAAAACCTCTCACCTGTATCAGTGAGAGCTGTACACATGTAGGGCAAATTCACTTCATGCAGAGATCTAGCACTGGGATTATACACCATTTATACTTTACTTAAACCCTGTTTTGAGGTGCAACATACATCTCTTACCTGTGGATCTGCATCAGATGTAAGGGGAGAATGTTACCTATAAGCTACTGATTTGTCTAACCTCTCTCATGTGTTTGTATAAATCAAACAATACCTGCAAAACTTCAGACAACATTTTGCACTTTTCATTGAAGAAAGTGTCTTAAAATCATCTTTACCAGAAAAAAATAGCTGTTTTTCAATTTTGGCTATATTTCATATTACAATGGCATCTACTTGTATCTTTAAACCTGTCATCATAATTCCTCAGCTATCTGGGGGATGGGAGAGGGGGGTGTTAAATACAGACAAACCCCAAAAGGCACAAATAAGGAGCTTGCTACCTTCTGAGTGATTTTGTCAAAGGTAGCTGTAGTGGCAGTTAAACTACAGAAAGCACATTTGCAAACAGAGCAGGGATTATCAAAATGTAACATTAAGTGCACCACATCTCAAATTCTATAGTACTTGACTTATCATTATTCTGATTTTCTTCAGGGTAATTATAATGAATTCTCATTGTGATAAACCAAACATACCACCTGATTGCAGCCTATATCCCACAATCTGAGAACTGCCGTTCAAAGAAAATTGCAGGAGTTACAATATATGACTAGTAATGAGAAATGTTCAATTTTACTATTCAATCAACCATGCTGTAAGCCTTTGTGGTGGCCCAGCCAGGGGTAGACTGAAGATCTCATTAAAACAGTAGTTCTCTCTCATCACATCCAACTCTGAAAGTAAGGACAATGAGCAGTTAGAACAGTAAGATTTAGTATCGTAACAACAACATGTAAATGTTAGCTTAACAGACAAGCAATGAGGCATTGCCATTTCTAAAGGCAAAAAAGAAGTAAAGCTGTACACATTGTGAGGCATCATCTCATTATTTTGTCTGATCATCCTACTCATTTCCCTGGTCTTCTCACATCTCTTAACTGTCAGCATCATCAGATTTGAAGAAAAAATAGAAATCAGTACCAAAAAAGGGCTCTATCCTGGCAATACAATGCATGACACTCCCCTTAGTTCAGTGGGTATCAATCTTTTTAGACTTAAAGCACCCCTTTTTAGGCTCAAAGCAGCATTTGGAAAATGCCAGCTCTCTGCTTTCAGGGGTTTTTTTCAAATACAGAATAATACTACAGCAATTCTTTTGTTGCAAAGAACTTAGGAAGACCACAACAGGTCAGAATGTTTTTGATATTATGGATACCTATTTGAAATCTTTTGGTTTATCTTGTGAAACTTATATAGGTGTTTACACTCCAAACAGTGCTAGTATTATGTAGCACCCCACATCACCCTTAAAAGGACTGTGGGACCCTGATTGAATCACTGTCTTAGTAGGTATGTATGCATAAATGAGAAACACTGGAAGTCAACAACAGTCATTAAATGACTGTTAAAACCTGACTATTGATATTTGATGTTTGTTCAATATCTGCATCAGCAACCTGGAATACGCTCACCCTCAGCAAACCTTGTACCCTCTGTAAGTTTTCAGATGACACCAAGCTGGGGGGAGTAGTAGATATGCTGTAGGGTAGGGTAGGGTAGGGTAGTGTTAGGATTCAGAAAGACCTGAACAAATAGGAGGATTCAACCAAAACAAATCTCATGAGGTTCAGTAAGGACAAGTGCAAAATCCTGCACTTAGGATGGAATAATCGCATGCACCAGTACAGGCTGGGGATCAATTGGCTAAGCAGCAGCTCGGCAGAAAAGGACCTGGGTTCAATAAGCTGAATGTGAGCCAACAGTTTGCCCTTGTTGTAAAGCAAGCTAACAGCGTACTGGGCTGCATTAGTGCCCTTCTGTTCAGCAATGGAGTACTGTGTCCACTTTTGCATCCCCCACTACACAAAGGATGTAGACAAAATGAAAAGAGTCCTGTGGAGGACAATGAAAATGGTTAAGGAGCTAGGCCACATGATTTATGAGGAGAGGCTGAGGGAACTGGGTTTATTTAGTCTGGAGAAAAGAAGACTGAGAGGGGATTTAATAGCAGCCTTCAACTACTTGAAGGGTAGCTCTCAATGGTGGCAGATGACAGAACAAGGAACAATGTTTTCAGGTTGCAGCAAGGAAAGTTCAGGTTAGATATTAGGAAAAACTTTTCTATAAGGAGGATAGTAAACCACTGGAACAAGTTATCCAGAGAGGCTGTGGGATCTCCATCCTTGGAGGTTTTTAAGACCTGGCTAGACAGGGCCTTGGCTGGAATGATCTAGCTAGGGATGGTCCTACTTTGAGCAGGGTGTTGTTCAAATTAGGCTCTTCTAACCCTAATTTCCTATGATTCTATGACTTTAAAATGTGGCAGGTAATTGCTAAAATGTGAATTTGGTTTCAAGAGCAGAGAAAAAGGGAAAATTGTGGAAAGAAAAAGAACTGGAGAAAAGCAAATGATAGATAAAAGCCAAATTCATGTTATTAGGAAAGAACCACTTTTAAGTGGTTGGTATGTGTACATGTATTTGTAGCTAGCTATTAGGGCTGTGTGAAGCTTTCGGTGGTGATACAATTCGGAGGAGATTTGGGCCAATTTGGTGGCCGAATCTCCAAGTCTGAACTGAAGTGGGGAACCAATATAAAGGTCTGAAGCAATTCAAAACTCTCCGAATCTTTTCCAAAGATTCGGAGAGCTTCAGTGATTCGGGCAGTCCCCACCTGCTGCAGCAGGGAGCTGGACTCCATGCCGGTCAATAGGGGGTGGGGGAGGAGGGGGTCAGTAAGGAGGGGGTGGGGGTGGGAGGGGCAGTAAGTAGGGGGCAGGGGTGGGGGGAACCATGGGGGAACCCCTGCCAGGCCCCATCCCCTGCCCACCCCTGCTTGCTCCCCCAATCCCCCCATGGCTTCCATGCCTACCCCAGCTCCCAGTGGTTTAAAAAAAAGCCCCCACTCACTGGGTGCTGCCAGGCAGGGGGGCAATCTTTGCTCCCCCACTTGCCCATGCTGCATGGGGGGCTCTGCCATGAGGCCCCACAACTCCTCCCCAGCCTCCCCCCATGGCTGCCCCGCCTGTCCCATCTCTGGCCCATTTAAGAAAAAAAACTGAGAAAAACCCTGGGACTCACCAGCTCCTGCAGCTACCTCAGGGCTTCAGGGGGCTCATGTGGAGGCCATGGGGATTGCCCCCCCAACCCAGCATTACCTGGTAAGTCTGGGGTTTTTTATCCCAAGTGCCAGGAGCTGGGGTGGGCGAGGCAGCCATTGCCAAGCTGGAAGAGCAGGCAGGGGATGGGCCTCAGTGATTTGAAGATTCGGCAGCAGCCAAATCTGCAAATAAGGTTCAGCTGAATCAAACTGGGACAATGATTGAAATTATTGAATTGAATCACTGTCCCCCAAATCAGCCAAATCTATATCCAAAGCAATTACAAGCCACTTCACACAGGCCTACTAACTATTAGGCCTGTGCAAATAGGGAAGTATTCAATTCAGATTTGGCTGATTTGGATGCCAGTGATTTGATTAGGAGATTCATATCACTTTTCAGATTCCATTTGGCCAAATCCACTTCGGAAGATTCGGCGCCGATTCAGAAATTCTCATAGAGTATAATGGGAAATCAATAAAATATCTATAACGTTGTCGTTTTTTGGATGATTTGGATGAACCTTGCAGAGGTGATAGCCTCTGCTGGGGGCATGAAGTGTGCCAAGATTGAAGGCCATAGGTGCAGGGGTTTCTGGGAAACTGCACCTCAAAGTCCTGAAAGCAAAAGTCATGTCACATGTGTGCATTAAGCAACAGTGGGGTGAAAACTACAGAGGTGGTAGCTCCTGCTTAGGCCACAAAGCCTGCCAAGTTTCAAGCAGGGATTTCTGGGAAACTGTGCATCAAGCTGCTGACAAGCAAAACTCGCATCGTGTGTGTGCTAAGCCACATTGTGGTGAAAACTGCAGGGGTCATAGCACTCACTGAGGCCACAAAGCTTGACAAGCTTCAAGGAGGTAGATGCAGGGGTTTCTGGGAAACTGCACCTCAAACTGCTGACAAGCAAGACTCATGACACAGGTAACACTGTGTGTGTTAAGGCACAGGGGGGTGAAAACAGCAGGCCTGCTAGGCCCTTCTGTGGCCATGAAGCCTGCCAAATGTCAAGGAGATAGGTGCAGAGGGAGTCTGGGTTCTGGGACCCTGCACCTTTGGATGATAACAGGCAAAACTCATGATATGGGTGCTTGTGCAACTGTGTCTGTCTTGGGACCGTGAACCCGTGGCTGAGTTCGGCCTGCCCAACAAGCCACCCCTTTACCACGTGGTTCATGGCCACCATGATTGCCCTTGCTGTGTGGGACTCATCCAGCACCTTGGTTTGGAAGAGAGCCTGACTGATCGTGCCAGTGCCTTGTGAGGGAGAGGTGGGTGTGATCCCCACCCCAGCTGCTGCAGATGTCAGAGGTGAAGTACAAGGCCTTGCACAGCTCCTCCCTCAAGTACTCCCTGCATGCCTCATACAGGGAGGGCACAATTGTCCTGCTAACGGTGGTGCATGTGGGCACTTGGTAAGATGGGGCCATGAGTGCCATGAGTCACATGAACCCTGGCCACTCAACTAGAGAGAAGGGCTGGCTATCCGGAGGAAGCATATACCCAATGGTCTGGGTGACCTTGCTCACCTTTGCAACTTACCCCCCTTTCTGTCCACCTTTCTCCCACTGTTCCAGGGTGGCCTGCCTCTGCTTTGAGGGGATGGGGACTTTGGAGTCAGCGGGGGACTTCCTTTTGGGCACACTCACATTGGTGCCAGGCTGAGCAGGAAGAAGGGCAAGGGGGTGCTACCTCCTGAGATGCAGCAGCATCACTGTGCTGGTGAAGTGTTCCACCTCCTTGCCCCGGCTGATCTGCCTTCAGCACTGCTGGCAGATAGCAAACCTGGGATCATCTGCCAGCTCAAAATGCTCCCACACTATGCTATATGCCCACTTCTGGGTTGAGGGTGGGGATGCTGCCTTATCCCCCTCCTCAGCAGACTGAGGCACAATAGCAGGAGGAGCTGCCTCAGCTGAGTCACTTGCTTGAGCCTCCATAACCTCAACCTCCTCCGAGGTGCTGCTTTCTGGAGAAGGAGACCTGAGTCTAGGGGAACTTTGAGGGGTGTGGAGTACAAACTCTGATTCTCCCTTGGTCCCCAGAATTGCTTGATCCAGGGCACTCAGGTCCCCTGGTTCCAGTTCCAGCTCCTCTGGCAGTGTGAGGCTTACATTGGGAGGTGACATTGGGGTGCAGGATACAGTGATTCTGCCACTGGTGCCTATTTCTGGAGTTAGGGGAGGTGGTGCAGGGATGTCAGGTATTGCTCCCATCACCTTGCTTCCACTGGCAGCAGAAGCCTCATGGCTTCTTGGGAAGAGGATGTGTCTATGTTTGGGCGGGGGTGCAGCTCTACCTCTCCCCCATCCCCTTTCCCTCCCCTGCCAGAAGACCTGGCACCTGCCTTTCCAGCATACTTCATATTAATCTTTCCTGTGCTGCAAAAGTTGTGTTTGACTTCTTCTGTGTGTTGCTTACTCTCTGTGTTGTGTGTGTACTGGAGCCTGGTATGATGACACTTGATTATGATTGATTATTAATCACTATATATGGTATCTTCTTCTATGATGTGCTATTAACATGAATGTGTGACTACTTCTTGTTCTTCTTCTATGTAGTGTACTTAAAATAATATATCATATTCTTCTGTTAGGACCTTAAAAAAAGCCTTTGATCTGGTGTCCCATGATCTTCTCATGGAAAAATTGGCCAACTGTGGCCTTGGCTACATCACAGTCTGATGGCTGGGGAATTGGTTTTGAGGCCAGACCCAGAGAGTGGTGGTCAATGGAAGTGAATCATCATGGCATTCCGTGACCAGTGGTGTCCCCCAGGGCTCCGTCCTTGGACCTGTTTGTTCTCGTTAATGTCTTTATCAATGATGTGGATACAGGTGTCAGAAATGGACTGGCCAAGTTTGCCAATGACACTAAACTTTGGGGTAGAGTGTCCACACCTGAGGATAAGCTGGTGATCCAGGCTGACTTGGATAGGCTTAAAAAGTGGGTAGATACAAACTTGATGACTTCCAATACTGACAAATGCAAGGTACTCCACCTTGGGGAAAAAAATCCCCACAGCATGCTTATAGGGTCGGCACTGCTACGCTCACTAGCACTATGGCTGAAAGAGACTTGGGGGTCATGATTGACCACAAGATGAACATGAGCCTCCAATGAGATGTTGCAGCTGATAAAGCAAACCAAACTCTGGCTTGCATCCATAGATGCTTCTCAAGTAAATCTCAGGATGTCAACCTCCTGCTGTACTTCGTCTTGGTGAGGCCGCAGCTGCAGTACTGCATCCAATTCTGGGCTCCACAATTCAAGAAGGATGTGGAGAAGCTTCAGAGAGTCCAGAGGAGAGCCACACACATGATCAGAGGACAAGAGAATAGGCCTTATGAAGAGAGGCTCAGAGCCATGGGACGCTTCACCCTGGAAAAATGCAGGCTCAGGAGTGACCTGGTGGCAGTCTATAAGTGCATCGGGGTGTACATCAGGATCTTGGGGAACACCTTTTCACCAGAGCACCCCAAGAGATGACAAGTTCCAACCATCACAAATTCCTCCAAAACTGTTTGAGGCGGGACATAAGGAAAAACTTCTTTACCTTCCAAGTCACCAAGGCCTGGAATAGATTACCTCCAGAGGTGGTGCAAGCACCTAATCTGGAATCCTTTAAGAAGCATTAAGCTGCTTATCTTGCTGGGATCCTTTGACCCTAGCTGACTTCCTGCCCTTGGAGCAGGGTGCTGGACTCGATGATTTTCCAAGGTCCCTTCCAGCCCTAATGTCTATGAAATCTATGAACAGGGGGCAGGGCCGTCCGCCCTGGGCTCTGAGCTTTGTGGGGCCCCATGGAGCCATGCGGGAACCAGGTGAAGCTGCTGCAGCTCTGATCCTCACAGTGTTAAAGGGGCCTTGCACAGGTTGATTTGACCCAGACCCTGCACCCCCCTATGGTCGTCTCTGACAGAGGGGGAATTGAGGATTGAGACACAGAGAGATTCAAGGGCTAAGTCTGTCCTTACCCTGGCAATCCAGAGTAGCTGTGCTGGAGTTATATGAGGTGCTGGTTAAAATGATCTGAATTGGGTTGTATTTTGCTCAGAATTGCACCTGCAGCAAGTATTAGTATCCACATGGTCCACTCCCAGTCTCCTCCTCATCTAACCACCAAAAAGTGTTGATTATCTACTTCCCATCCAGGTCAGTTCAACTCTCACCTATATGCATTAAATAGGAGTGAATAGGAGACTGTGTACCTAGTAGGGCTGTGCAAAGTTTTGGATCACAATTCGGATTC
Organism: Crocodylus siamensis; assembly: GCF_052110815.1. Taxonomy (NCBI): domain Eukaryota; kingdom Metazoa; phylum Chordata; order Crocodylia; family Crocodylidae; genus Crocodylus; species Crocodylus siamensis. Next base: position 142,216,335 of record NC_143396.1, read on the forward strand.
AGAGATAATTTGGATGATTCAGAGGCTGAATCTATGAATCTAAATTGAATTGCTGGAAGCTTTTGAATCAGTTTCTGAAGGCTTTCTGAATAAGTAGGCTTTCTGAATCAGTGTGGAAGCTCCAAATCAATTCAGAAAAGATTTGGCAATAGGGTATAATGGGGAAGCAATGAAATATCTATACCTTTGTTGTCTTTTGCCAGCTTCAGATGAAACTTTCAGGGATGGTAGCCAACCTTCCCTGCAAGGTGATAGGTGCAGGGGGTTTTGGGAAAGTGCACCTCAAAGTCTGAAAAGAAAAACGTCACAATTTTTGCCTGTCAGCAGCTAAAGGTGCAGGGCCCCAGAACTCAGAAGCCCCTGCACCTATCACCTTGACGGCTGGAAGGCTTCATGGCCTCAGCAGGGGTTAGCATTTCACACTGCTGCACCTTAACACACACAGTGTCACCCATGTCATGAGTTTTGCTTGTCCACAGCTTGAGGTACAGTTTATCCCAAACCCCTACACCTATCTCCTTGAAGCTTGGCAGGCTTTGTGGCCTCCACGGGGGCTAGCATGCCTGCAGCTTTGACTCCACTGTGCCTTAACACATACATGTGACATGAGTTTTGCTTTCAAGAATTTGGGGTGCAGTTCCCCCAAACCTCTGCACCTATCTTCTTGAAACTTGGCAGAATTTGTGGCCTCAGCAGAGGCTACCATCCCTGTGGTTTTCACCCCCCTGTGCCTTAACACACACACACAGTCACCTATGCCATGAGTTTTGCTTGTTAGGAGTTTGAGGTCCCAGAAACCCCCACACCTATCATCTTGAAACTTGGCATGTGTCATGCTCTCTGCAGGGACTACTATCTCTGTAGGTTTCATCTGAATCAGCCAAAAGACAATAAAGTTATAGATATTTCATTGATTCCCCATTATACTCTATGGCCGAATCTCCGAATCGGCTCCGAATTTTCCAAAGTGATTCGGCCGAATCAAATCAGGATGACAGTTAAGATCTCTGAATCAAATCTCTGGCATCTGAATTGGCTGCATCTGAATCCTAATTGAATAATTCCCTATTTGCTCAAGCCTAGTACCTAGCCACGCTCTATGTGTGCTTGTGCACATCTGTTTGAGTTGGGATAGTCTTCACAAATAGAATTGTAACATATATTTAGAAGTGCTGTATATTGTATCGCTTCTCGGCCTCTCGAAGGCTCAGATGGAGCGAAGCCATTTATTCTTCTACCTGGACATGTATGTCAGTGTGACAGGATTGGGCTCCCCTAGGGGTGGCCTGATGCCCCCTGGTGGCCCTGTGCATCCTACCCCACTCTAATTCCTTGGATACCCTCCTTTTTCTCTCACCTGCCATACCTTGCTGGAATTATTTGATTGTAAAAAGGGAGGCTGTCCAGGGTCCCAGAGTGATCCCCCATCTCTCCTTGGTTAGTGGGTCCTTCTCGGGCCCAGCTGGTCCTTGTTCTGCTGCTCAAGCATAGAGTGAGGCCCTTCTGGTCCTGTCCATGCTGCAGGGCACCCATTGCCTTAAGGGATATTAATGGCCTCCTTCCACCCCTGCAGTCACACCCATGCATCACAAATATTACTGGTTAATCACCCAGTGGGACAGCTCATCCCCAGTACAGTGTTAAGCCTGAGGCCTCAGCCATCTCTATATTTCCTTGCCTGGATCAGGCTTTAATCCTCTTGGCTTCTGTCTGCCTGTTTTGTGTCAGGCGCCCTGTGTCCTAGACCTCAATGTGCCCTCCAGGCACCCGTGTTGTGGCCTAAAACCTGGCATGCTGCTCGAGCACCCTGCTGTAGCCCCCTCTTCACTCCTTATAGCCATACTAGTTTGCCAGTTTAACTTGAACAAAAAAAAGGCAAGCAACTCCTCAACAAAACTTTCCCCCCTACTCAGAGTTAAACAAATATTTGTCCAGCCATTCTCCTGTGAGGCTCTCACCTTGCTGTCTCCAGGGCATTTAGTGCCTACTAGAGTCTCTTGGGTAGCTCCTCCCTGCTGAGAACCCCGTCCTCTGAGAGCACTAACCCTTCTCTGGGTACTAGCCTAAAAGTGCCTCAGAGCACTACCCCTATGGTCAGGTAACCCTCCAGCTCTGGCACAGTTTTTTCTTTTTAATTTTAATGGACAGCTTACATGTGCTATTCTGGCTGCCATAGCAGTGTCTTTGCTGTGCCAGCAGGGCAGTGCCCTATGTCCTGTTGATGGGGAGCTAGCCCGGGCAATTGGCATTCACAGCCTGTGGGTACCTGGCTGCCTATTCCCCCTGCAGCTAGCCCATAATGAGTAGTCTTCCCTGCCCTGTGGACCTCCCTGTGGTTGCTTCTCCCTTACAGTAATGGGATCCCTGGCCAGGGAGTGTGTAGCCTCTTGGGCATCTCTCACTGCCCTTATCTGAGTGAGCTCTGGGCAGTTCACCAAACACTGATCTGCCTCTGGTCTCTCACTGGGTCACTCACACAGCTGCTCTCAATCAAGGGGCTCCTGAATCACCCCATTGTTTCCCTGTGGCTCCTCCTCTGCCAGCCTTCCCAAATCAGCCTCAGGCCCACTTGTGGCCTCAGGCACCTGAAGACTTACCTGGACCTAACTTAGGCCCCATGCTAGCAGGACCTACTCTCAAGCCTCCTGCTCACCGGGGACCAACTTCACGCCCCTTCCTTGCAGGGCCTTATCTCACACCCCCTGTGTTCACAGGGTCTCACTACTTCTGCTCTCTATTCACCTCTTTCTCCAGGGGCTCCCAACTGCCACTCTGATACAGGCTGTTAGGTACCCCTCTGCACCCAGCTCTGCAGGCTTAGGTGCCACTCGTTGGCATTCCTTGCCCACCATTCTCACTTTCTGGAGGTTTGTACCTATTGGCAGTGTTTGGGGGTGCACATGGGTGCACCCCCTGAGCTTGGTGGTGCAGCCCTTGCAAAAAGGTGCTTCCAACACTGCCAGCAGCATCTGTAGGTAGTCTGTGATCACCACTGACTGCTGCTGTGTGTGGCATTGGTGGGTGGTTCCCAACCACTGGTCAGCACTCACCACCCCTCTCCGCACACCACTAACAGCCCTACGGGAGCTCCCCACTTGCTGCTGCCATGCTCCTGCTGTCAACAGTGCCACCGTCACCTGAGGGAGTTTGCCGTGTCCCCCCCAGCCTCTTGGGGTATGCGATGTTCATACTTGTACCCCAAACAGGCTCAGGTGACTGCAACCATCCCTGGCCCCAATCCAGTCCCTGGGGTCTCACACCCCGTACAGGCTCAGGTGCCACACCAGGGCATGCCTAGCCCTCTACTGCCTCTGACGATAAATAACCCACCCAAAGATGGGGGCTGGGGTTATTAAGGTTCCCTGACCCACCTTTCACTGGGGTGGTAACTGGCCTGGCTTTTCTAGGGCACTGTTCCTCCATGAACATCCCCACCAGGCCATCCATCCCCAGCAGGGTGCAGTTTTAGACCATGCCAGGACCAAGAGGCCTCCTCCTTCCCCATAGCCTCTCCCTCACCTCCTTGTTGTTGCAGGAGCAGCAGCTCCACCAGGAGATGTTCCTTCCATGACATCAGGCAGCAAACTGCTGCTTCCAGCCCTGCTGAATTGAAGCTTAAGGTGGCCACTCATCAGGCCTGAGCCACAGCTGTCTGCTGCTGCTGCTGTCTGCTGCCTGACCCAGTTCTTAAAGTGGCAGAGCACCATGAGTGCTCTGACACCCTCATCCCTCCTTAAAATGGTTTCTGGGGAAAGTTTTTCCTGCTGCTCAGTCACCAAGCTCCCTCAGAGCTTGCCACATCCCGAAGTAGCGAGATTTGGAAAGCGGTCTTTATGGGGAAACAGAAACTTAGAAGGGGGACAGGGAGCAGGGAGGGGAGGAGGAGCAGGGGGGGAAGGGCTGACATTTCTAGCTGGCCAGGGACTGTGATTTCTGCCTGGCTGCTATACCAATCACAGTGTCTGGGGGAGGGACATAGAAACAGCATAAAAGCCTTCATGTGACTTTTCTGTCCCTTTCCTGAGCTGTTTCTACCTAAGCAACAGCATCTCAAAGGTACTGTGGTTATTGGCCTGGCTTTTTAGTCAGTGGCTTGCTACTTTTTCCTGTTAGAAAGGATTGGATGGGATATACCTTAGCTTAGCTTAGCATCTCTCTACTTCACTACTTATCCAATTCATTTATTTCAATTCATATATTTGTTCTCTCTTTTCTTTTTTCTTTTCTTTCTTTTTTTTTTTTTTTGCAATACTTAAAGAAAGCTCAGTGTTTTCCCTGGCAGTGTGATCTATCACTGTGTGCAGGGAAGCACACATTACACACACTTACACATCATAGAAGAAATCAGATATTCATAAAAGAAGAGATTAAGAATCCGATTATATATAGTTATCAGTTATTGATATTATTATAGTTAGTTTACATACAGACTAAAGACAACACAGAAGTCAGACAGAGATTCAGATTGAGATTAACACATACAACACAGAACTCAGAGTCCTGGAAGAAGAGATACATTATTTTAGGTACACATTACAACACAGAAGAAGAACAAGAAGTACAGTAGTAGTTACACATTCACATTAATAGCACATCACAGAAGAAGATACCATATATGGTTGTTAATAATCAAAGCAGAGTCCAGTACATGCAACACAGAGGAAATAAAACACAGAATACAAAAGGAGTCGCACTTCACATTCATAATTTGTAGTAAATAAATAGATCACTACACAGAAGAAGACAGACAGTACACATTTTTACATAGTTCTTAATAATTATTACTCAATCAAATAATCAAAGAAGAGTCCAGTGCACACACACAACACAGAGGAAATAAAAACACAACACAAAAGGAGTCTCACACACACACACACCTTTTGCAGCACAGGAAAGATTAATATGAAGTGTGCAGGAAAGGCAGGTGTCAGGTCTTCTGGCAGGGGAGGGAAAGGGGATGGGGGAGAGCTAGAGCTGCAAGTTCCCCACCCACCACCCCCAAACATAGATGCCTCCTCTTCCCAAGAAGCCATGAGGCTTCTGCTGCCAGGGGAAGCAAGGAGGTGGGAGCAGTACCTGCACCTGATGACCCTGCACCTGCACCACCTCCCCTAACTCCAGAAATAGGCACCAGTGGCAGAATCACTGTCTCCTCCACCGAAATGTCTTCTCCCAGGAAGAGCCTCCCACTGCCAGAGGAGGAGCTGGAACTGGAACCAGGGGACCTGAGTGACCTGGATCAAGCAATTCTGGGGACCGAGGGAGAATCAGAGTTTGTATTCCACACCCCTCAAAGTTCCCCTAGACTCAGGTCTCCTTCTACAGAAAGCAGCACCTCAGAGGAGGTTGAGGTTATGGAGGCTCAAGCAAGTGACTCAGCTGAGGCAGCTCCTCCTGCTATTGTGCCTCAGTCTGCTGAGGAGGGGGATAAGGCAGCATCCCCACCCTCAACCCAGAAGTGGGCATGTAGCATAGTGTGGGAGCATTTTGAGCTGGCAGATGATCCCAGGTTTGCTATCTGCCAGCAGTGCTGAAGGCAGATCAGCCGGGGCAAGGAGGTGGAACACTTCACCAGCACAGTGATGCTGCTGCATCTCAGGAGGCAGCACCCCCTTGCCCTTCTTCCTGATCAACCTTGCACCAGTGTGAGTGTGCCCAAAGGAAAGTTCCCCAGTGACTCCAAAGCCCCTATCCCCCCAAAGCAGAGGCAGGTCACCCCGAAACAGTGGGAAAAAGGTGGACAGGAAGGGGAGCAAGTTGCAAAGGCAAGCAAGGTCACCCAGACCATTGGGTATATGCTTGCTCTGGATAGCCAGCCCTTCTCTCTAGTTGAGTGGCCAGGGTTCAGGTGGCTCATGGTGCTTGTGGCCTTATCTTACCAAGTGCCTGCACACACCACCTTTAGCAGGACGGTGGTGCCCTCCCTGTATGAGGCATGCAGGGAGTACTTGAGGGAGGAGCTGTGCAAGGTAGGGTCACAGGTAGCCTTGCACTTCACCTCCAGCACCTGTAGCAGCCCAGGTGGGGATCATGCCCACCTCTCCCTCACAGGGCACTGGTGTGATCAGTCAGGGCATCGGTGGGCTCTTCTCCAAGCCAAGGTGCTGGATTAATCCCACATGGCAAGAGAGATCATGGTGGCCATGAACTGTGTGGTAGAGAAGTGGCTTGTTGGGCAGGATGAGCTAATCCATGGGTTCATGGTCAATGGGGCCAATATGATCAAGGCTGTCCATGATGCCAACTTTGTTGGCATCAGCTGTGTGGCACACAAGTTCCACCACATAGTCAGAGACAACGTGGAGGGGGACAGGGCTGTCGGTGATGGTGCCAGCACCACTAACACTATGAGACAACTGATCTCAAAATGCAGGAAGGTGGTGGGCTATTTCCACCACAGCATCAAGGTGGGCAAGGTGCTGTGGGAGAAACAGGCAGAGATGAGCATCCTGCAGCACGAAATCATACAGGATATGGAGAGTTGGTGGAACTCCACATACCTGATGCTTGAAAGGCTGGTGGAGCAACAGAAGGCCATTCATGAGAAGGCCTTCTTGTGGAGATTGGGATCAGTGGCCCCCTAAACAGAGCTGAGTGGGGTTCCATCTCCCAGATCGTGGTGGTTCTCAAACCTGTCCTCAAGGCCACCGAGACCTTTACCACTGGCAATGTCCTCCTTTGCCAGGTGATCCCCATAGTGAGGGAACTGGATAACCAAATAGAGAAGTTCCAGGGGATCAATGTTCCTGGCTGGGGCAAGCCACTGTCACTAGATGAGGCACCGATGAGGCGGCTGAAGGAGGGTATCAGGAGATGGTTGAATCCCTTATGGTCCAGTACGGTCCACATGCTGGTGGGCATGTGTGACCCAAGGGTGCAAGGAAGCATGTGCACTGGCAGCACCAAAACCCTCGATCACTGGACTCAGGTGCTGGTCGACCAAGTCAGGAAGGCAGAAAGGCAGAGGCAAGGGGATGTGGAAGAGGGGGATCCACTTTTCCATGCCAGCACTCCCAGCACCAGCACAGCCACCAGCACCAGGCAGTCTCCTCCACACCAGCCACTGCCAGTGTGGGCCAAGGGCATAGCTTCAAGGCTGGGGTCCAAAAGCACCAGACCCCAGCCTCAGGCAGGTAGCGCCAAGACTTCAGTCGCTACCTACCTCACCTAGGATATGGAGCCACAGGACCGTGACCCCTTGGTCTACTGGGCAAGCCACAGCCAGATGTGGCAGGATCTGGCCCCAGCAATACCTGTCCTGTCCACCAAACAGTGTTCCAAGTGAGAGGAACATTGCTGGGGATGTAGTGACATCCCACTGCACCTCCTTGGATCCTGGTTTGGTGCAGCAGCTGGTGTTCTTGAAAATGAATCTCCCACTGCTGGGATTCCCCAAGCTCCACCTGCAGATGGGCTGAGTGCTACCCTCCTCATTCTATCTGCACCAATTTCCTTTTTTCATTTTTTTAAAAACCAGTTAATGCCCCACTCTCAGCTGGAGGGGGCACCTACTGCATCACCAGCCAGCAGGGGAAGAACATTCACGTGGGCACCAATGACATGGCTTGGAGCACCCCCAGCCAGGTCATGAGGCGCTACGGGGAGTTGGGAGCGGGGCTTAGGGGTCTGGGAGCTCAGGTGGTGTTTTCGTCGATCCTCCCAGTCTCGGGCTATGGGCTGAGGAGGGAGAGGAGGATCCACGCAGTGAACCAAAGACTGCGGAGCTGGTGTAATTGGGAAGGCTTTGGCTTCCATGACCACAGCCCGCTCTTTGGCGAGAGAGGCAGCGAGCTGCTGGGAAGAGATGGCCTCCACCTCTCTTCCCTGGGGAGAAGGCTCTTCTCAGCCAGGCTGGCTGATCTGCTCCACCGGGCTTTAAACTAAGCCCACTGGGGGATGGGGGGACTACTGCCACTGCTGGCCCGCTGAGCGACCCTTGCAAAGCCAGCAGACCAAGGCACTTAAGGGAGCCCACCCCTGCCCCAGCCCTGGCACAATCTGTGGGCAAGGCAAGAGCCCCCAAGGGCACACTTGCCTGCCTGTACACTAATGCCAGGAGCCTGGGTAACAAGCAGGAGGAGCTTGTCCTCCTGCCCAGTGCAAAGAATTATGACGTCATTGGGATAACGGAGACCTGGCGGGACTCCACCCATGACTGGACCACGGGTATAGAGGGCTATACCCTGTATAGGAGGGATTGTGTAGACAAAAGGGGTGGGGGTGTAGCTCTCTATGTGAAGGAAAGCTACATGTCCCTGCAAGCTGATGTTGGTGACCGGCATGGACAGCTAGAGACCCTCTGGGTAAAAATTCGTGGGAAAAACAGCACAGGGGACACAACGGTGGGAGTCTACTACAGACCTCCCACCCAAAGTCCTGAGCTTGACCAGGAGTTCTCCCAGGAACTGACTGAGGCCGCTTGCTCCAGGCCCTTGGTTGTCATGAGTGACTTCAATTACCCGGACATCTTGTGGGAAGATCACTCAGCAAAATCCGAGCGGTCGCAAAGCTTTCTCTCATGCATTGATGACCTCTACCTGACTCAAGAAGTCTATGGGCCAACGAGAGGCAAAGCGCTGTTTGACCTGGTACTGGCTACGGGGGACGACCTAATCAGCGACCTAGTGATCGATGGGAAGCTGGGTGACAGCGACCACAAGCTGATCACCTTCACCATCCGCCGTAAAGCTGGCAAGTCAGTCAGCAACACAGAAGTCCTTGACTTCAGAAAAGCCGACTTTGACAAGCTCAAGAGGCTTGTTGGTCAGGCCCTTAGGGACCATGACCCCAGGGAGATGGGAGTTCAAGAAGAGTGGTTGCTTCTCAAGGAAGCGATCCTCAGTGCACAAGCTAAATCCATTCCAACACAGAGGAAAGGCAGCAAGAAGGCACAGCAGCCCTCCTGGCTGTCCAGGGACCTAGCGGACCTCCTGCGGCTAAAAAGGAAAGCCTACAAAGGATGGAGGATGGGATTCACCTCCAAGGAGGATTATTCTGCACTGGTCCGGTCCTGCAGGGAGCAAACCAGGAAAGCCAAGGCTGCAACTGAACTCCAACTAGCTTCAAGCATCAAGGACAACAAAAAGTCCTTTTTCAGATATGTGGGGAGCCGGAGGAAAAGCAAGGGCAACGTTGGATCCCTGCTAAACCAGATGGGGCAACTGACAACTGACGCCCAGGAAAAAGCCAACCTATTAAATAGGTACTTTGCATTAGTCTTTCATCAGTCCCATGGGACACCCATGCCTGCTATGGGACAGGGAGATCCGGGTGATGGGGATCCCCTACCCTCCATAAATGTTGACCTCGTGAAGGAACACCTTGAGAAGCTGGATACCTTCAAGTCAGCCGGCCCTCATAATCTGCACCCCAGGGTACTCAAGGAGCTGGGGAGCGTCATAGCCCAGCCCCTGGCACGGATCTTTGAAAACTCCTGGCGCTTTGGTGTACTGCCCGAAGACTGGAAGAAGGCCAGTGTGGTGCCGATCTTCAAGAAAGGGAGGAGAGTGGATCCGGCTAACTACAGGCCCATTAGCCTGACTTTTATCCTGGGGAAGTTCTTAGAAAAGTTTATTAAGGAGGCCATCCTTGAGGGACTGGCCCAGGCTAACATCCTGAGGGATAGCCAGCACGGGTTTGTTGCGGGTAGGTCTTGTTTGACCAATCTTATTTCCTTCTACGACCAGGTGACCTATCACCTGGACGAGGGAGAAGAGATTGATGTCATATATCTTGACTTCAAAAAAGCTTTTGATCTGGTATCCTATGATCACCCCTTGGCCAAACTGGCCAGTTGTGGCCTTGGCTCCACCACGATCCGCTGGCTGGGAAATTGGCTCCGTGGTTGGACCCAGAGGGTTGTAATTAATGGCAGTCACTCATCGTGGTGACCTGTGACCAGTGGGGTCCCTCAAGGCTCTGTCCTGGGACCCATACTGTTCAACATCTTCATTAATGATGTGGACATTGGAGTCAGGAGTGGACTGGCCAAGTTCACCGATGACACCAAACTTTGGGGCAAAGCATCCACGCCAGAAGATAGGCGGGTGATCCAGGCTGACCTGGACAAGCACAGCAAATGGGCAGATGAGAACCTGATGGTGTTTAACACTGAAAAATGCAGGATTCTCCACCTTGGGAGGAAAAACCTGCAGCATCCTTATAGGCTAAGCAGTGCTACGTTGGATAGCACTACAGAAGAAAGAGACTTGGGGGTCATCATTGACCACAAGATGAACATGAGCCTGCAATGTGATGCTGCGGCTAGTAAAGTGACCAAAACGCTGGCTTGCATCCATAGATGCTTCTCGAGCAAATCCCGGGACGTCATTCTCCCCTTGTACTCGGCCTTGGTGAGGCCGCAGCTGGAGTACTGCGCCCAGTTTTGGGCTCCACAATTCAAAAAGGATGTGGAGAAGCTTGAGAGAGTCCAGAGGAGAGCCACGCGCATGATCAGAGGTCAGGAAAACAGATCTTACAATGACAGGCTGAGAGACATGGGACTCTATAGCCTGGAAAAGCGTAGGCTCAGGGGTGATCTGATGGCCACCTATAAGTTTATCAGGGGTGACCACCAGGATCTGGGGGAACGTTTGTTCACCACAGCGCCCCAAGGGATGATTAGGTCAAACGGTCACAAACTCCTGCAAGACTGTTTCAGGCTGGACATAAGGAAGAATTTCTTTACTGTCCGAGCCCCCAAGGTCTGGAACAGTCTGCCATCGGAGGTGGTTCAAGCACCTACATTGAACACCTTCAAGAGTAAATTGGATGCTTATCTTGCTGGGATCCTATAACTCAGCTGACTTCCTGCCCTTTGGGCAGGGGGCTGGACTCGATGATCTCCCAAGGTCCCTTCCAGCCCTGATGTCTATGAAATCTATGAAATGTCCCTGCTGAGCTCGCTCCCCTGCCAAGACAAACTTGGAGGTATGAGTTGGGGCTAAGGGGAAGGAGGCCCGAGGTCCTGGGCATGACCACTAAAACTGCACCCTGCCAGGGTAGGGAGGCCTGGTGGGACTGCTGGCAGCACGGCAGCCCCGTAAATGCCAGAACCAATGATTCCTTGGTGAAAGGCAGGTAGGAGGTGCCATAACCTCCAGCTAACGTGTGCACGCCCACAGTCCTTGCTGGGGAAAACCCAGAAAGGTCTCATTTGTGACAGGCCTTAGGCTTGCTGGTTGCAGTGGAGTCATGAGGCTTCAAGTGAGCTCAGCTTAGCTGCCTGGGATGCCAGTTTTTGCATTGAAAAACCCTTTGTCAGGATGAGGAAGTACCTGCAGTTGGTGTGTCTCCTGGTCCTGGATGGAAGGAATAGTAAAGAAGCCAGAGGCTGGCCTGGTATTCAATGCAGGCAAGAAAACCAGTCAGTTAAAATGGAAATGGAGGCGTCAGGGGGTGAGGGAAAGGCTGGGTTGTGGAGGGGAAGGGGAATGTAGCAGAGCAGATGAAAGTGCAGAGGTACCTGGGAAGTCAGATATCCGGCAGGTTGCAGTGTGTCAGAATTCCACTGCCTATATTGAGTCCATGAGTTTCTGCATCTAGGAGGCTGAAGACGTGAAGTTCATAGGCCCAGCTGTTAAAAGTGGTTTGTGCAGGGCCCCAGAACCCAGACTCCCCCTGCACCTATCTCCTTGACATCCAGTAGGCTTCATGGCCGCAGCAGGGCCTAGCATCTGAAAGGTATGGAGATACTAGAGTTTTTCAAGAAAGCCATTGTAAATTATTTAACATAAGCAAAACAAATATGTTAACAATGTTGATTTTGGAAAGGACTGAACCCTTTTTTTTCTGCTGAAGTGTTCCAGAATAATTGAGCTTATGGCAGAGAACCAGCATGGAAAATTCAGCCTAAGTCAGGGGTGGGCAAAATGTGGCCTGTGGGTCAGATGCAGCCCACCAGGCCATTCTATCTGGCCCGCGGGGCCCCTAAATTTTAGAAAATTAATATTTATCTGCCCTGGGCTGCCTGTCATGCAGCCCCCGATGGCTTGTCAAAACTCAGTAAGCAGCCCTCTGCCCAAAATAATTGCCAGCCCGTGGCCTAAATGGTTAATCTTTGGCTGAGTTATAACCAACTGAAAATGAAGTCTTATAATGAGAGATGTTAGCTCATCTTAAGTAATCGATGGAACTAGCAGCTTTACCTGCTTTGCATTGCAAATCATTTAAGCTGACATATCTTGTGCTAGCTTCCCCAGCTCTGCAGCACTTTTATGTCCATATACATAGATGTACTTTCCTTACTGGAGGACACATAGAAATATGAAGCAACCACAACTCTTATGACAGCCAATGGTGAAATCTTAGCTATGTTGGGCACGTCCAGACAAGCACGCACATGCCTCTTGCGCATCTCAACCCACTTTGAGACGCTGCAAGAGGCACGTGTGGGAACAAAAAGGCAGTCTTTTTTGTGCATATGAGAACAAAAAAGGATATCCAGGGGTCAAAAAATACCCCAGGAGAAAAAAGCGGGGCAGGGCAAGGACCATGACCTGAGGCAACCAGAGGTTCGGATCTCCACAGAGACACTCTGGTAGCCAGTCAGAGCATCTCTATGATTGGCCCTTACCCTGGCGCTGAAGCATGCTGCCTGACTGTGCGGGGCAAGCAGCAGCACAAGCTACAGGGACCTGGACCTGGCTTCATGCCAGGTAAGTAGGGGGTTGGGGAGGCTGGAGGAGGGAGAGATGGGACCATATCGGGGGTCCACCTGGTCCCAGCACCCGTTTGTTCCCCCAACTCCCCGTTTGTTCCTCCACTCCCTGCTCACTCCCACCTGGCCCCAGCCCCCCCACACCCACCAGCAGTAGCAGCAGCAGTCAGAGCTGCTCAGGGCTTCATGGCGCAGCCCCCCTGCATGGGGGCAGTGGGGCTTGGCCCCAGTTGCCTGGCACCCCTAGTGTCACATTGTGCGGGTGTGCCCAGCTCGGCAGGGTGCCCTGCACTGTCTCAGATCTCCAGCCACTCGGGCTAAGTGGTGCCAAGCCCCAGGTGACAGCCACAGCACCCCTGAGCTTCCAGACAGCACACAGCACCCTGCTGAGCTGGGCCACATTCGCACAATGAGGAAGCTGCAGAATGGGTGCCAGGCAGCCAAGTCTGAGCCCCAGTGCCCCCCGCTGCTCTACACCATGCAAGGAGGGGGGCTATGTCATGAGTCCCCGAGCGGCCCTGATCACCAATGCCGCTGCTGGTAAGCTGCAGGCAGTGTGGGAGGTGGGAGACTAGAGCTGAGCAGGGGAGCAATGGGAGGAGCTGTGAGGGGGAATGATCAGGAGCTTGGAGTCAACTGGGGGAAATCCCTGAATTGTCTCCAGCCTTCTGATTGCTCCCCCACTCCTCTCCAGCCTCCTGCTCATCTCCAGGCTCTGGAGTATTGGAGTCCAAGCAGAAGAATGAACAGGGGGATGGAGGTGAGCTAGAGGCTGGAAACAAGCCCCAGGAGATGAGCTGGAGACTTACCCTGCTGTCTCCAGCCTCCTGCTCATTCTCCTGCCCCTCTCCCTAGGCTGGAGAGGAGTGGGACAACAAGCAGGGGGTAAGAGACCCAGGGGGGAGGGAATTTGAAGGAGGGCTGTAGCCCCTGGGGGTGGGCTGGGACCTTGCAGGCAAGGCAGTTCATGTGCTGTGTGGGGGCCTCTGCCCTGAATGGGGCAGGGGAGCCAACCCTCCTAAGCATCCCCCACACCCACAGGCCCTCCACACCTAACCACACGCTGAATCACACCCCCCACACGTCCCCCCACCCCCTCCTGCAAAACCCACATCCCCCCAACACACACACACCATGTGCTAAGGAAACCAAGAGCAAACATTAAAACATATAAATATTTAGGATTTATTTTATTATGATGGTAATAAATCTGGTATGCTTCCAAATTGCTTGAACATTGTAATATAGCAATAAAACATTGCACATCTGATCAATCCCTCTCTTTTTCTGTTTTGTTCTAATTGTCAGAGAATGTGGATTTTGGGGTATTTTAAAAAATGAATTTTGGATGTTCTTCAGCAATCCCAAATTTGGGGTAAAGCATCCATACCTGAGGACAGGAGGGTGATCCAGGCTGACCTTGACAGACTCAGAAAATGGGCAGATGAGAACCTGATGGTGTCTAACACCGAAAAATGCAAGGTTCTCCATCTTGGGAAGAAAAACCTGCAGCATGCTTATAGGTTTGGCAGTGCTACAGTGGCTAGCACTATAAACGAAAGGGATTTGGGGGTCATGACTGACCACAAGATGAACATAAGCCATCAATGTGATGCTGCAGCTAGTAAAGTAAGCAAAATGCTGGCTTGCATCCATAGACGCTTCTCAAGCAAATCCTAGGACATCATTCTCCCATTGCACTCGGCCTTGGTGAGGCCACTGCTGGAGTACTTCATCCAGTTTTGGGCTCCACAATTCAAAAAGGATGTAGAGAAGCTTGAGAGAGTCCAGAGGAGAGCCACGCATGTGATCAGAGGTCAGGAAAACAGACCTTATGATGAGAGGCTGAGAGCTATGGTACTCTTCATCTGGAAAAGTGCAGGCTCAGGGGTGATCTGATGGCTGCCTGTAAGTTTATCAGGAGTGTTCACCAGGATCTGAGGGACTCTCTAGCAAACACCACAGGTGTTGGTTAAAGGGTAGGGGTTTACTACAGGCCACCACATCAGGAGGAAGAGCTGGATCTGGAATTCTCCAGGCAGCTGGGGGAAGCCATGTGTGCAAAGGATGTTGTGGTCATGGGTGATATGAATTACCCTGACATTAACTGGGAAGAGCGGTCGGCTAGGTCTAGCCACTCACAAAGGTTCCTGATGTGCATACAGGACCTACACCTTGTGCAGGAGGTGCTCGTCCCTACTAGGGGAAACGCCATACTGGATCTGGTATACCAGCCTCTGGGGATGACCTGGTGGGGGAGGTGCTAGTACAAGGGAGGCTAGGGGATAGTGATCATGAAATGATCCAGTTTGCTATTCAGAGAAAGGTGGGGAGGATAACTAGCACAGTGCAAATGCTTGACTTTAGGAAACCCAACTTCGATGTGCTCAGGACAGTAGTAAGGGAGGCACTTGGAGCCCAGGGGGTAGCTAGTATGAGGGTCCAGGAAAGGTGGTCCTTCCTCAAGCAGGTATCCTTGGAGCCCAGCAGGACGCAATTCCTCTGCGCAGGAAGGTGGGAAAAGGGTCCAAGAAAACTTCATGGCTGAGCGCAGATATCCAGACTGGCCTGAGGGCAAAGAAAAAAGCGTACTGGCAGTGGAAGCAGGGGGCAGGGACAAAGGAGGAGTACACCTCCCTGACCCGAGCTTGTAGGGATTTGGTGAGGAAGGCTAAAGCAGCACTGGAGCTTAGATTAGCTTCTGGGATTAAAGATAACAAAAAGTACTTTTTCAAGTATATAGGTAGCAAGAAGAAGTCTTGGGGTAACATTGGACCCCTACGAGGCAGGGCAGGGCAGTTGGTGATGGACGCACGAGAGAAGGCAGAACTCTTCAATAAGTTCTTTGCCTCCATGTTCTTGTCCACTGACAATGGGGTGCTCTCGGGTGACAGCGTAGAGAGGCCGGGGAAGGATGCGAGTCCCCCGACAGTTAGTTCAGACCTAGTTAAGGATTACCCAGAGGGCTTAGATGTGTCCAAGTCAGCAGGCCCGGATGACCTTCATCCGCGGGTGCTGAGGGAATTGGCTGGTGTCATTGCAGAGCCTTTGGCACGGCTGTTCGAGGACTCCTGGTGCTTGGGCCAAGTCCCTGAGGACTGGAAAAGGGCCAATGTGGTCCGTATTTTCAAGAAGGGGAGGAAGGAAGAGCCTGGCAACTACAGGCCAGTCAGCCTCACTTCTATCCTGGGGAAGGTCTTTGAAAAAATTATCAAGGGCCACATTTCTGAGAGCCCTGCAGGGGAAGTGATGTTGAGGGGTAACCAGCATGGGTTCATGCAAGGCTGATCCTGCCTGACTAACCTGGTCTCTTTCTATGACCAGGTAGCAAAGAGCTTAGATGTGAAGGAGGAAGTCGATGTCATCTTCTTGGACTTCCAGAAGACCTTCAACACAGTTGTCCTGGGGCAAGGGAAGGACATGGACCCCGAAGGGTTAAGGAGGGACCCTGGGGGACAATACACCCCAGGGAAAACAAAAAGAAAGGGGGAATGAGCAAAAACACCCTACCTACTGCAGGAACCCGGCGGAACTGAAAGCGGTGGCGGGACCCGCGCAACTTGTTAGCCGCGGTTTTTTTAAAGTGAAAGCAGCTGGGGAGAAGGGGGAGGAGAGCCGGCATGGAAGTATAAGAAGGGGAGACAGCAGGATGGAAGGGGAGGAGAGGTGGAGAAAAAGCACAGAAAGAGGAACTCCAGGGCTCACCGAGGAGGAGGAGGAACTGGGGAATACTGCCCATGGGGCAGGGAAATGTCCGGAGCTGCGTCCATCTAAAGACACTGCTGCCGAACTGAGGAGGACAAAGGTATCCCGGCTGTATATTACCCTAACGCCACAAAGAGCGCCTACAGGAGGGACCTTGTTGACAGAGACTTGGGCCAGTGAGTCGTCCATAAAAGAGGTAGACAAGCAAGGGGCCAGTTAAGACCCTCACATCCTGGATGGAGAACCCGGGAGAGCCCATCGAGGGAAGGGTTCTTTTCGGAGGGACGTCGAGGGTGGACACACGTTAAGTACACTAAGAGCAAGGGGAGGTAGCACTAAAGGGGGTAGCTGGTGAAGGGAGAGCACGCTATTACTAGGCACCCCAGGATAGTAATCAAGGGGGCATCAAGAGGTGGTAGACGATTTTGGTGTCAGCCTCTCTTCCTTTTATTTTGTTAGTTGTTATTTTGCCCGGGACGCCGGGGTGAAGGCAGGCAGAGGGCTACCAAGAGCTCAGTAGTTAAAGGACCTAGTTTTACTTGGCCTTCAACTGGATCCAAGCGGGGCCAGGAGGACTTCATGCATAGAGAGGGTCGGCCGCTGGCAACAACACAAGCACGCCGTCAGGGCTGGGTAGAGGACGAGGTACAGGGGAGGTTGGAGCCTCGCAAAGAACATCACGCCTCGGCCTGGGACAACTGGACCCGGACGGTTAGACGCCTCCACCACTGATAGATCATCAAAGTCATGGCAGGCGGGATTAGGAGGGGATAAGACTGTCCGAGGCAAGAGACTGTGGCCCTATACCTTTTAGGGACAGAGCGGAAGACCACTATCAAAATCCAGAGCCAGGCGGCAAGGGACCAGATGATCGAGGCCCAGCGGGTGCAACAGTGTCCCATCCAGTTCTGGTGGGCAAGCTGAGGGACTGCGGCACTGACAAATGCACAGTCACATGGGTGGCAAACTGGCTTCAGAGGCACACCCAGAGGGTGGTGATGGATGGGTCAAAGTCGACCTGGGAGGGTGTGGGCAGCGGAGTCCCCCAGGGCTCAGTCCTTGGGCCGGTGCTGTTCAACATCTTCGTTAGCGACCTGGACGAGGGTGTGGAGAGCACCCTGTTCAAGTTCACTGATGACACCGAGCTGTGGGCTAAAGTGAATACACCGGCAGGCAGGGACCGCATCCAGACAGACCTGGATAGGTTGGAGAAGTGGGCGGATCTGAACAGGATGCAGTTCAACAAGGACAAGTGCAGGGTGCTGCACCTGGGGAGAGGGAATCAGCATTATGGTTATAGGTTAGGGGCTGACCCTCTCAGCAGCACAGAGGCAGAGAGGGATCTTGGAGTCAGGATTGACTCCAGGATGAATATGAGTGGCCAGTGCGACCAAGCAATAAGCAGAGCCAACTGCACCCTGTCATACATCAACAAGGGCATCATTAACATGTCCAGAGAGGTCTTGCTCCCCCTCTATGTGGCACTGGTCAGGCCGCAGCTGGAATACTGTGTCCAGTTCTGGGCGCCGCACTTCAAGAAGGACATGGAGAGGGTCCAGAGGAGGGCCACTCGTATGGTTGGGGGCCTCCATGGCCAACCCTATGAGGCGAGGCTGAGGGACCTGAATCTCTTCAGTCTCCGCAAGAGGAGACTGAGGGAGGATCTTGTGGCTGCCTCCAACTTTATCAGGGGCCACCAGCAGGGACTCAGGGAAGGTCTATTCACCAGGGCCCCGCTTGGAGTCACCAGGAACAATGGCCACAAGCTGAGGGAGGATAGGTTTAGGTTGGATATTAGGAAGAACTACTTCACAGTAAGGGTGGCCAGAGCCTGGAACAGGCTTCCCAGAGAGGTGGTGCTCTCACCTTCCCTGGAGATCTTCAAGAGGAGACTGGATAGGCACCTGGCTGGGGTCTTCTGACTCCTGCCACCCCCAGTGCTCCTTCCTGCCCATGGCAGGGGGTCAGACTAGATGATCTGTCTAGGTCCCTTCTGATTCTATGATTCTATCATCTAGTCCAACTACCAGCTCAAAGCAGGATTATTTTTGGCTAAACCAGGCTTGTCCAGCATACAGTCCATGGGCCACCATGCGGCCCTTCAAGCTGCTTTCTGAGACCCGAGGTGCTGCAATGTGAAATGAAAGTAAACACTGTACTTTTGTTTCAGGGGGGTGATGTGATACCGCTTCCTGTGAGGTCTTTGAATATGGCTGGCCGGCCCACTTGGTGATAAAAAGTTCATGATCCAGCCCCACATTCAAAAAGGGCGGACACCCCTGGTTTAAACCACCTCCATCAAGTGTTTGTTTCACCTGCTCTTAAAAGCTTCCAGGGAGGGAAAATTCCACCTCTCTGGGCAATTTGTTCCATTGCTTAGCCACCTTCATAATTAGAAAGTTCATCTGAGTATTCAATGCAAATTTCCCTTGTTGAAATTCAAGATCATTACTTTTTGTCCCATCATCCCCCATGGCCACAAAGAATGATCTGTCACCATCTATTTTATAAACACCCTTCAGGTACTTGAGCACTATTATCAAATCCCTTCCACCTCATTTCCCTCTCCTCCAGGTTAAATAATCCCACTTTTTCTGACCTTTCCTTCTGTATCATATTTACTAGACTTCTAATCTGGTTTTACATTTACATGTTTACCTTTAGGCCCCTGATTTTAAATATTTCAGTGTGAATGTTTAAAAGTGTAAAAATGAAAACTGGAAATATCCTCCAAGTGAAAAGACATTTTAGAAAACATCTCTCAGTCCTACAAAATTATATGTATTCATCCATGTCTAGGACAAGTTTTGTGCCCAAAATTTTATATATAAAATTGAGGGGTATAAAGGGAGCGTTTGGGTTTGAATCAGTCAGTTTTATTTAGATTGTAACATTTTTGGGGGATGGACTGTCTCTTCGTTCTGTCTTTGTATTGTCATCATCAGCAATCCCTCATGGTCAAGGGTGATCACTCCAGGCTCCTATACACATGCAGGGAGGCTTCTCTGACACGCTGTAATTATGCTGTAATTACAGCATGTCAGAGCAGACTTGATTAATTGAATCTTCTGGAGCGTGGAGCTCATTTGATAAGCCTTAGTTCAAAGTGCCTCGCTGCCATTTTTCAGTGTGAGGACACATACACATAATGCTCCAGCTGCTTTTCATTAGCACAGCTCCCAGAGTACGTCTATAAATGCCCTCCTACAGGTCAAGTAAAGGGTTGTAAATAAGTCCTTTGATGGCTAAAAGGCCAATCCTAGAGCTTCAGACTGTCTAGCAAACACCACAGGTGTTGGTTAAAGGGGAGGTCAGACCATGGATTTCTCAGCCTTGTTTCTTTTCCTTCCAGTTCTGTCATTTTTCTGTCTTCAGGGTGAGACAGTTTTCCTCAAAGTAAAATATACCTTCTCTCACAAGGCATAGTCATGTAGCCCTGTCCCTGCCTAGTTTTTCCCAATTTGTGGTATCAATGCCATACTTCTTAATGTTCACCTTGAGGGTGTTCTTGAAGCACTTCCTCTGTCCTTTGTCCTTGGCTGAGTTGGAAGTATAGCAGTTGTTTTGGTAAAAGTGCATCAGGCGTGTGCATGTAATGCCCTGTCTACTGCAGTTGATGTTAAATAATCAATGCTTCCCTATTGGTGGTGTTAACATCAGTGAGGACACTGGCATTTGTATGACAATCTTCCCACTTTATGCCAAGGATCTTCCAGAGGTAGCACTGGTGATAGTGTTGCAGGCTTTTCAGGTGGTCCCTGTAGGTCACCCAATCTTTACAACCATAGAGAAGAGTTGGGACTACCACAGCTCTATATTAGTAGGCAGGGGTGACATGCAGGGGGTAGATGCTGCTGTGAGAGGTCACCACTCACCACCCACCCCCTGCTGCTAACACCGCTGGCAGCATCTGGGGGCAGTCAGCAATCCCCACTGGCCACTGATGATGCTGCCAGTGGCATCTGTGGGTGGCTGCCAACCCACTGGCACTCACCACCCCACCCCCTGCCACCACTGACAGCACCAGGAGTATCTGCGGGAGTTCCTGCTTATCACCGGTACACTTCCAGCTGCCGGGAGCACACACCATTCATGTTAGTAGGAGCTTGGTTTGAGTCCTGATGTCATGATCATTGAACACACAATGGTTCAGTCTTCAAAAAGCAGAACTGGCACATCAGATCCTATACTGGATATCCTTATTACTGTTGGCCTTCTTTGAGAGATTGCTGCTGAGGAGAGGTATGCAAAGTTTTCAACATTCTCTAGCTCCTGTCTGTCAATGAGGATTTTTGCCAGAGGAGTTGATTGGCCCGGAGAAGGCTGGCAAAGCACCTTTGTTTTCCTTTGTTAAGGGTCAGTCCCAGGCACTGGTATGTTTGAGAGAAGCAGTTAGGGGCTGTCTATAGGCCTTTCTAAATATGTGCAATGACAGCAAAATCATCAGTGTACTTAAGTTCTACAATCGAGGCTGATGTAACTTTTGTTTTTGCAAAGAGGCAGGAGAAATTGAAAATGTTTCCATCCATCCTGTACTCAGTTCCAATATCATGTGGCAGATGGTCATGGCTGAGCATCCTGATGACCACAAGAAAGATGGAAAATGAATTTGGGGTGATCACAGAGCACTGCTTGACGCCAGTTCGAATGGCAAAGGATGGATACAGTCATCGGGTTGTGAAGGAGTCTTAGGATGATGGCAAATTAACTTCATAGTCCCTAGCACAATGAGCTCTATGACTGAAGTATCTCTGTGCTACTTCAATAGTATAATGAAAAAAAAAAATAGTAACTGTTCTGTAGATCACGAGCCTCACCTAGTTCTTATCCATAGTAGCAACTCTTTTAGAAATTGCTCTTTCTTAAGTCTGGACCTGGAAAATATCTGGGTCATTATACGACACTATGTGTATCACAAAAGGATCAGTGTCAAAGTTAGACCCCGACTCCATGTAGCACCCAACGACTAGGGAGATGACGATCCAATTACCCATGGATCCTGTTACTCATTAGCCAGAGCAGAGCAGGGAGCAAACACCAGCACACATTGCTCACAACAGCTTTATTCAGAATGGAGACAGGTTCAGACAAGGAAGGGGCTTCATGGCATAAGAGACAAGGTCCTGCCCCAAACAATAGGTTCTTCCTACATTTATACACTTTGGTTTATACTCATTAACATTCATTCCACCTCTGTTCCTCCTCCTGTTCCACCCATTTCTCCTCCCATGTCAAGCTCCGCCTCTGTTTACTGTTTGCTTCATTAACATGGAATTGTCTATGCATTTTATTCATTTACATGTCTTTTTGCTATGAGTGCATGTCTAAAACCTTGACTCCTGCTCTTTGGGCAATGAGTGGACTTTGACCAAAACCTGGAAGCTTCTGGAGGCTTCTTCACCAATCACCATTCACCTTTTTGCATATGTTCAGCTCAGATTCTCTTACCAATTATGTGTTGTTTTTCACATTCCAGTCTGTTTTTCTGTCTTAGGTTGTACCATCTTCCACACTTCTAAAACGTCACCTCATTCACAGCACACAGATTCACTTGCTGCTTTTTCCTCAGCAAATGGTTGACACAGTTAAGTTGGTTACTTAGCATAAGCAAATGGATGGCTTAGATATCATTCTGCCTTGTGGTCAGGAGCTCTGCTAGGTCACAGGTCATGCCTTTTATTCAGCTGTAAATCCAGTGCTTGCTAATATGCAAATTATTGTCACCCTAACAGTCAATATAATCAATTGCTTCTTATTTGAAGGACTCCTTTATTGCAGTATATTGCATCTCCATTCTATAGAGATCTTCTCTTATTCCACTTTTATTTTGCTTAAATAATTGACTTAAAATAGTGAATAATGAAATAGTAATAGAAACATCATTTATCTATTTCTCAAAAATGATCTCACATCACTTCAAGCTTCCTTTTCCACAGTTTTGTATTGTCTCCTTTATTTGGAGAATTCAGCTGGTGCACAGACCCTAATAGATTCTGAGAAGTTGGATAAGTGTTGTTATGACAGTTGCCACAGTGTAGGGTGAAATCCTGACCTCCCTGAAGTCAGTGAGAGTTTTTCTGCTGACGACAGTGTGGCCAGGATATTTTGCTATCTTGTTAATTTGGCTTAAGAGAGGTGTTAGCCGGATTTAGTTCCATGAAAGGTGACTGACTGACAGGTCTAGGAATGAAGTACTCTTTTGTGTGAACATGTGACTCATTGTCAAAATTTAACTAATTTTTATTCTTGTTAGAGCTGCCCATCCCTTCCAGTATTCTAGACTGGAACCTAAATGTGAGATCTAGAGGTAAAAGTTTCTACAGTGGCAGCTTTACTTATGCTTTGCAGCCATTTTGGGTGGTTTTGCTGAGTGGTCGTTGAAGGCTGGTTTTTAAAGCAACTAATAAGAATCATGGAGAAAAATCCCTGCAGTGCCATCCCTGTCAATCTAATCATCTTTGAATTGCAGGTGCAGCACTGTGGTCATCAGCAACCATTGAAACCAGTGGGACAAACACCAGGGAGAAAAGACAAGCCAGGAAAGTACATCCAAGAAAAGGACAGCTCCCTGGCTATTCTTCTTCAGTAAAGATTTTTCAACATTGCATTTATAAAATATTGCTCCTCCATTATTTAAAGTCCTTTTAAGGAGCAGTCTTGTTCCACATTCCCACCTCAGAAATATTAATCTTACCACAGGTATCAATTGTTCGGGTAAAGAAGAGAGGAACTGCTCCTTTAAAAGATTTTAAATAATGTCACAAAGAAATATAGCATTATTTTTGTTCTCTCCAAATAAGAGTACAAGCCAAAAACACACTGAAGGGGAGGGCTTTTCTTAAAAGGTCTTTAAATAACATTACTATAGATCTTGGCAATACTTTCTAAAGCTATTTGAAAGGCAGCTCCATTTTGGCAGGCTTGATGAACTCAGAGAGTTGTGTGTGGCTATACCACACATGCCCAGAAGAGACAGAGGAAGAATGTGTGAGTGATGCCTTTCCCTCTGGTGGGCTAAACTTGGAAACACTATGGTTAGAGAGCTCTGATGTCTTCTAGGCAGGGAGATGACTATCTCACCTAGCACCCTGACAAAAATAGTACTCTCCTCTGGGTGAAAAAATGAATCGTGTGTCCTCAGATGTTCATGTGACTTTCAGTGGGATCCACATTGTCATGCCTAGTAGAACAAAATTACTTGGTTTGGGATTTGGTTATAAAAATTGGGTCCAGATTTACCTAAGATTATCTGACTTCAATCAAGGAAACCTCCAAAGCTCAAAATCCAAAGTGCAGCTTATAGAGCAAAGACCTGAAGAAGAACTAAAATGTTTCAAATCCTGCTGTGAATCAAAGCTGTAGAGTGATACAGAGCTCTAACCACATAGAAGATCTAAGGGCAGAATTTGGCTCTGTTGGCCCAATGTACATGTAATCAGGAACTGCCAGCTAGTTCTTATTTTGAAAAGAAGGATACACCAGCCATGTCATGCATACACCAATTCATGCTGAATATCAACCATGGATCTCTTCTGCTGTTTTCACTTAGAATTAGCACCTGCAAAAGTGCTGACCCTTCAGTGGAAATCAAATACCAGACATAGCACAACCGAGTAAAAGGGTATCATTTGCACCTGTGCTTACAAAGAGCACAGGGTAAACAATTCTCAGCATAATAAAATCCTTGTCATGATAAAATACTACGTCCCTACCTGACTGAGCAGTGCTGTCTGGAGAAGGTATTATGCTATCCCTGCAGTCTCCAACAAACAGGTATCTAGTGGTAGCCCTCCAAAACTGGGTTGAAAGAAGACTTGATTTCCATGTGAGTCTCTTCTACATAAAGTGTCTGGTGGCATAAGCTTCTTAACTATGCTGATGGTGCCACCAGGATCCAGCATATAGCCTGAAGTTAGAGAATATGAGATGTGGCTTCCTGGTGGTCAGGGCAAGTTCAACACTGGAGCATTTTTTGCCCTAGGGATAATTATCCTGCAATATCAAAAGGTTTTTGAGGCATGTTTGATGTCTTTTTGAAGATATAGCTTAGTTGAGATCATTGGGAATTCTGTGGTTTTGGATGTTAGGCTAGTGATAGCTCTTTCTGGATTAGTTTTCCTCCACTTGTCATCATCCTCTTCCTTTAACTTGTTATATTTACTCTATTTATTGAGTTCTGTTTATGTTGTACTAAATTGTATTTAATCAATTTATCCTGTGCTTCAAAGCTTCCATGGGTTGCCTGTGAGAAACGTTCTTTCGTCCTTGAATGCACAATTTGGCTTTTGGTTTTGTTCTGTTCCCTTTTTGGGGGGGGAGGGGATGGGGGGCTTCTGATTTTGTTTCTTGTTTTGCTTTCTAGTAAAGCAGCAGATTCACCACTGGTAGAGGTGAGATATTGTGTGGGTTCATGTCAAGGATCGCAAGAAGTTTCTATGGTGTTTGGCTCTTGGTCAGAAGCTCAGGCTCAAACAGATCACCAGACTGGGATCAGAAGAGAATTTTTCCCCCAGTCAGATTTTCAAAGACAGTGGGATGGTTTTGCCTTCCTCTGTAGCAGAGGGCACAGTTCATTTGCTAGTGTCATCTGGCTATATGTTGCTCAAATAATTCCCTGCCATTCCAGGGGCTCAAGGCATAGGGAGTGCCCTTTACCATTTCTACCCTAATTATGATGCTTTTTCACCCTGCTTAAGTCTCTGAAAAAAGACATAACACTCATGTTTTGTATCAGGTAACATTGTAGCCATGAGACTAAGACACAAAAAGCAATTAGCAGGCAAAGAGATTCACCCTTCCTTTTTGTTAACTGTTTTTCAGGAATCTGAGCAGTGTAGAATAGATTCACATTTAGGCAACTATATCTATCTAGGTGTCTAATGCCCTTTTGTATCTTCATTAAGCATCCCAAGTCAGTATCCCTGGTCCAGGGATCATACTGAACCCTTATGCCTCTTGGTTTGAGAAACAGAGGTCAAAAGAATGACTACCAAATTGCTGATATTCCAGCAGTTTACTGGAACTTGGAAAACCACTAGAGTTTTCCACAAGCAAAGAAGCAGAAGGACTTGGCAACACCATCATTAAATGTTCCATATCTGTATTTTTCATTATCTCTTTGGCTTGTTTGCAGACAGTTTAGACTGTGATATGTTCTGATTGTTTTGTTGTGGTTGATTATTTAATGAGCTGAAACAAAAAAATAACTTGTCCAGCAGTCCAGTCTGTGAGACCTTTTTTTATATCTATTCCCCAGCTTGAAATTATTCAGGGGAGTTTGGCAAAAATCTCTTAATACCTGGCTGAGACTAAGTCCTGAAATTGTAGCTGGGCATTTACACTGCTGGGTAACCATCATTTGGGTATGGAAAATGAAATAGAAGCTTACCCAGTACATGTGAGTCACTCTATAGAAGCAGTCATAGTGGCTCGACAAGGGAGTGCTTCTGTAGCCAAGATAGAGGAGTAAACTTTACACAAATGGTGCAACAGAAAATATCCATGCAACTACATAGATATAAACACCACTTTATAGCTTAGTGATTCAACTGAAGAACTAAAACATAGCTTTTACATGTTACAGACTTCCCTTTTCATAAGACTGAAGGAGTGTTGAATGTCTCGAAAGAGCTTTTTCTACCTCAGCATCTGTGTTTTAAATTAAGATAAAAAGGAAAGGCCTTAGCAGTCTCAGACAGTGACACCAGTCACTGAACTCAGATAGTTGTGTGTGGCTATACCACACATGCCCAGAAGAGACAGAGGATGTTTCTGCACAGGATGTTCCCAGTTTCACTCAGCTTATTGCTCATATTAGAATCCTGCAGAAGTGCTCAGCAGTTATAGACCCACCACATAAAAATCACAGGTTGTATCTTGATGATTAACATAATGGTTTAAAATATTCCAAATGCTGCTCTCTTTCCTGATAAAAAGAGTAAATAATTTGGGTGTGAATGACGACTAGCAAAAGGAGGTAGGGAGGTTGGGACAAGAAAGTTTGCCAGTCTCAGTGTTCTGAGCTGAGCACCTTTCAGAAAAAAAACCACTACCACTCCTCCCCCTTCCCTCCACATCCCCCACCACCACCACCCAGATGTTCATGAGCTGAACCCTTGTTGATCTTCAAACTTTGTTTTTCTGGAATGCTCTGGGGGCTGTTCAAGACAGGAGAACAGAAAAGATTCCACCAATGAGCCAGAACATAAACATTTTGCTGGCTCATAAGGAATGTTGGTAATAGTACATTTTCAAATTCATTGATAAAGGAAATAGGGAGGGTTTCAGGGTCCCCACTGATTATAGGATTATGTCACAGGGTACAGAAGTTCATAACTGTTGTCCAGTTATCCCTGTGAATGTTCTGTTCAGCTGCTCTGGACCTCAGCACACCCTTTTTTATTTCACTCAAAGGAAAGGTCTGTGGGCCCACAAAGCAGATTATATATTCTTTTCCTGTGCACATATATGGATACACACATACACATACAAGTATGTTATTTCATATATTATCTTTGCAGACATAGACTAGCTACCAGACCCAGAATGATTTATTCAGTTTAAATTCAATATCTAATATAGCCAACTATTTACTTAGTAGGCATGCTACGTGAAAGAAATTAAACTGAGTATATTTTTAAGTATCTGAAATATCAAACCACTGGGTCCTCCCAATCCTGATAGCCCATTAGGTTAATGAAATTAAGATATACTGTAACCAGTGTAGTCAACAGCACACAAGAAGGTGATGTGTTTAGTATCATATCTAGTCACTTTGAAAGCCCCCTGGCATGTCCCGCCAAAGCCTGGCACCAGCAGCAGCCGGCAAGATGCATCATTCAGCCTGGGAGGCCCAAGCTGGGCAGTGAGGACAGGAGTGCTCTGTAGAAGGGCAGTGGCAGGAGGAAGCCCTTACTGCATGCCCCCCATCTGTGCTGAGGTGGGGCCTCCATTCCCCCCACTCTTCCTCACTTCCCCTTCCCTCCCCGCTCCCCCTGCCTCTGCTGACAGGTAGCCACCTGCATAGGTGAGGGGGAGGGGGGGCATAGAACTGGGGCAAGCAGCCCTGCTGGCCAGCCAAAGGAGGCAGCTTGAGGGCCATACACGTCCCCAGCTGTGTAGAGGCAAGCTCTGTGGGGGCCAAAGCTGTGGTAGGAGGCTCCGTTCCCCACCCTCACCCACTCCCCTCACCATGGAAAAGCAGCAGCTGGTGTGGGGAGGGACAGGGCTGTGGAGTAAAAGGATTTTTCTCCTACTGAATCATACTGAGAAAAGATTTTTAATATAAGTAGTGTAGCAAAACCCCCAGTTTTTCTTTTTCCTTTTTTTTTAAAAAATGAATTCCCTACTCTTCCCCAACTATTTCTGACTTTTCCTTTCCCCTCTCTATTCCCTATAAATAAGTGTAAGTGAGCTAAGACATAGGATAAGCTTCAGCATTTTATTTTGGTAGCAACTTGTATTTGTTTTGGTTTTTTCCTCCTTCTTTATATTGTATAACTATTATGTTTATATTGATTTTTACTGTTCTATATTACTGTTTTACTGGTACTATATGATTTAGGCCTACATATATAAGTTAGCATAAGTCATGTCAAGTTTCCATTTTGTTTGTCAAGTCTCCATCCTGTTCCCAGGCCTGGTTGTGTAACCAATGACTCATACTACCCCTCCTATGTAACTTGGTTCCTGAATGAATGGGAATGAATAAGAGTGCTTGAGACACAATAGCAGTAGGCCTAAAAATAGTTCCCTCTGAATGACCAAACCATCAAAAGCAATACCTGGACCAAAGACCTAGCCCTCAGCATTCAAGAAACAAAAGATGAGGCAATCCACCATTGTGCCAGGCTGCACATGCTCAGTAAGAAGAGCCCCCTGGAACAGGACTGACCTTGCCTGGACAGGTCCTCCCCATAGGAGATCATAGGTAGCAGGTGATTGTCTCTGATATGTCCTCCACAGGAGGTCTATATTGAGCAGATTCTTTTTGGTGTTGGGTGGTGGAACCGGAGCTTGCTCCATCCACTCCATGCATTGACCTGGTATTACAGTGCTTCCAGGACCAGTGCAAAAAAAACAGAAGGAAAAAAAAAAGGTAGGTTCAAAAAAAAAAAAGTTTGACCCATAAAAGGGTACTGAAGACTGACTCCTTGGGATGCCCTCTCCATCTGGAACAGCACCATGTCACACCACCTATCCACCCAGAGGCCCTGCTGGCATCCACCCTCTGGACAACGCCTACTGGACAAGGACCCCTTTCCATCCTGGATAAGCAGCCATCACCCCCCCCATCCCATTCAACCAAGGACTTGGACTCTGCTTCTCTTCCCCACCTGGACTCCAATCCTTCCACTAAGTCTCTTTCTCCTGCTGCCATTGTGAGTGCTTGTGTGTGTGTGTGTGTTTGTGAACCAATAACTTAATGGAGCTGTGTGGCACGTTGTCTGTTTAAAAAACCTGTTATCTGAACCCCTGAGGTGGGTTTTGCTTTACTATGGTTCAGCCCTGCTCCAATCTCTGCTCCTCACCCCTCTAACTTCTGTCTCATTTCTGCCTCTGGCTCACTGCCACCTCCAACACCTGTCCTGAGCTCCTCTCTGCCTCCAAACCTCCTGTTCCTTTGGCACTGTCTTATCCCCACTGCCTTTTCCTTTTCCCCTGAGCAACCAGGTTTCTGCCTCAGTTTCTTTCCTGGCTGTCTCCTCCTTGCCACCACTTTTCTTCCCCCCTGCCCATATCCCAGCTGTCTGCATCAGTTTCTAGCCCCAGTCTACCTTAAGTAAAGCCAAGCCTCAATTCCTCAGCCAGCTTCTCTGTAGTCCCCTGGTTCTAATCCTGGGTCTGGCAACTTTCACTCCCTATACTTTAACTTTCTCTCTCACTTGAACCTTCCCTCAGGTACCCCAAGCGCACACATACACATTGTACCATCCAAGATAGGAACTTACCTATGTGTAGGTGGGGTGTGTGTGTGTGTGTGTGTATATATATATATATATATATATATATGTCATTGTGTGCATGATATATGAATTAGTGATCTGTGTCTAACTTTTGGGGTGTATAGTATATGTGCTTGAATTGGTGATAGGTATGCTTGTGCCTAGGCTGGTTTGGATGCGTATGTGCCTGAGCTGTAAATGCGTGTGTATGCACCTAATTGATTTGTGTGTTTGTATATGTTCAATTGTGTCACACCCTCCTGTTGAACAGCGCAATATTGAGATCCTGAGAGTTGGCCTGACCCCACAGGGCAACAGTAGCTAGCTGCAAATATTTGAGGAAGCACTGAAGGAAGAGGGTAGTATATTCTAGCAAATAAGGTAGTCGTATGATAGTCAAAAAAACTAAGTTCTGCTCTCTGTTCTACCACTAACCTAACTTTGGGCAAATTGTTGCACATATAATAATAATAATAGCTTTATTAATAAATAATAAACTGTATTAATAACATATAATAATAACATAATAACTTTGGGCAAATTGTTGCACATATATTTATCCTCTCACCCTTTTAATTTGTTATATGTTTAAAGCAGCAGTCAGCAACCTATTTTAGGCTTCAGGCCAGAATGAACCATCTCAGGTCAGAGGTAGGCAGAGGGAGGGTGCTAAGACCCAGGCACTGTCATTGCTTCTCCCTACAGCAACACCAGGAAAGTACTTGCCAATGCTGCTTCTCTCTACAGTGGCAAAGGGAAAGTACCCACAGTCACAGCCCCTGCCACTGAACGCCATTGAAGCCCCACATCCTAGAATTTCACTCAAGGAAGGTGCAGGGCTTACCTTGTGGCATGCCTGCCAAAAAGATTGGTCCCACTGATACAAAAGATGAAGCTAAAGGTTTGGATGCGCAGGAAGGGTGGAAACCCTTCAGGTCAAAGTTTAGGTTTGCCATGAAGGAAAAGGATGGAGGTCAGATCAGTTTGTCCTGCCTGCATATGCAGCCATCTACTCAATGTCTAAGTTATTAGCAACAGTACAATACCCATATCACAGAACTCTTTGCAAGATTTGCCATTCTTCTTTCCAGCCTGTTCAATTCAGTTTTAGGTTAGCAAGATCTTTTTCTTTCTGGTCTTTTAGAGCAGTGTTTCTCAACCTGTGGGTTATGACCCAAAAGTGTATCACAAGAATATATGAAAGGGTCATGAACAAACTTTAAAAATGGATTCACCTTTAAAGGAGAAAAATGTGGGAAATCGTGGTTTTTCCCTGGCAGAGTTTCAGCCTACAAGGGACTGCTTGAGACTCGACTCAACTCAACCTCAACCTCAACCTCAACCTCAACCTCAACCTCAACCTCAACCTCCTCCCCCTCCATGCCCCACGCACATCCTCCTGGCCCCACATAGCCACACTGTGGGGCTGGGGCCTGGAGGCGGGGGTGAGCAGCAGGTTGGAAGTGAGGAGCATTGCATTGGGTCTGGCCATTCATGTTTATGACTGGACCCTGGTACAAAAAAGGTTGAGAAACATGTTTTAGAATGAATTGGTTGTCTTTCCCCCCAGCCCGCTCCCCCTTCCTATGGTTCAAGCTATTCATTTATAAATTGGTTTGTTAATGTTTTCTTGATGAGTGGCATGCAAAGATAATTTGTAACTGTGAAGCTCATAATGACTTTTAATTGTGGCTCCTAATGTCACATGCTGTCATTTAAATCTCAATGCCTGTCACTTCCTTGTTCTCCTCCAGAGAAAATACAGCCTTTTCCTCCTTCAAACATTTGCATTAGCGCATAGTTTATGCTTGCCTAGGATAGGTTAAGTAAGTCACAAAACACTAGTTTCTCAAATTATTAACAGCTTGTATTTAGCCAGGGTGAAAAACATTATGTGCTAGTATTTGTCCTATACTCTAAATGTAAATGATGTAATGCCATTTTAAACAGGTTCCAGGTTGTGGAGGTCTTTGTTTGCTTGGGGCATGCAGCTTGGTTAAAGCACTCTAGCATATGGATCTTGCTCTGTTTTCTAGGAGGCAAAAATCTGGCCTAAGGAATTATCAATGCAATTGCTTTTCCAACCAAGGGTGAAATCCTTGGCTCCAGGAAGTCAATAGGAGTTTACAATTGCTTTCAATGGGGGCCAAGATTTCACCTCTAGAACCTTTAAATGACCATTTTTTACCATTTTGTACAGATAAAAGCAAAAGGTTACCCATACAACAGCCGATAACATATAGGTAAAGTTCTTCCTGAAGCAGTGCGGTACAAGCTAAATCACTTGGGCAGTCAGCTAATTTATACATTTCATGCTGTAAGCACAAAGTGAGAGAGTTGTGCCTGGCATGTTTTCTGAGTTCTGAGCTGGACCAAAATCTTCTTCAAGATTAAAAAGGGCCAGATTCTGAGCTAATTTATAACTGAGCAATACTTTTGGATTGACTCATACATTAGATTGATGCATATAAGCATAGGTTGAATTAGAAAAACACCCCAACATGGGCATGTCTACACATGTAAATAATGCAAAGCAATAAACTCCAGTACATATTGTGCTGGAGTTTATTGCTCCTGGCTCCTGGGTGCTGGAGTTTATTGCTCCTGGGTAGCCTGGGACTACAGCCCATTAGTTATGTTGGAGCAGCTTTGGCTGGCAGGAGGTCCAGAAGGTCAGCCTGCCAGTCTGGGGCTGCTCCCTACCATGCAACATGCTGCAGGGACCTGGCTGGAGCACAAGAGTGCTCCACTGTGGGGCTAGCTGGCAGGCAAGCCAGTGTCCCAGCTAGACCCGTCAGCATCTACATATACACTGCTGCACAGTAAATAACTCCACTGCAGAACAGTACTTGTATATACTAGTACTACAAATGGTGTACTAGGGCCGCACATGTAGATGTGGAGACTTTACTACAGAGCTAATTAGGCAACTCCTTAGTAAATGTCTCATGTAGGCATGCTCCATGACAGTTACTTTGCTCTGCACTATACTACTTACATAAGAAGATGACTATTAATGGTAGCTAGATATGAACTAACAAA
Source organism: Crocodylus siamensis (assembly GCF_052110815.1). Lineage (NCBI taxonomy): Eukaryota > Metazoa > Chordata > Crocodylia > Crocodylidae > Crocodylus > Crocodylus siamensis. Next base: position 142,248,684 of record NC_143396.1, read on the forward strand.
CAACTTTACATAATGAACAGGCTTTCAAAGATCACTTCAGAAATAATTCAAGGGAAGCAGAGAAAACTCATCAGATTGTTTATAATAACCCAAAGTCAATGAGTTCTAGAGGTAGAAATGATAAAGGGAGTTTTGTCTTATTATGAGCTGATGCTGGGAAAACTGGGCTTTTTGTAAATACATAGCATGAGGCCATTATCCTGGGAGAAATCTAGACTTCAGTACTGGTACCTTGTGAGGAGACTTCAGAGGTAAGTGGCAAGGTAAAGGTAGTAGATGGGTAAGAACAAGGAGCTGACAGTTTTCCTGCTTTCATAGAATCCAGCTAGTGGACTGAGTTTTTATTAAGACTACCTTCTCTTTATTTTACTAGTGGGGCAAAACATAAAACAAAGGAGCTGGTAAGGTCATTTGGAGGAACTGAGTTCAAGATATCTGGATCTAGAAGCTTCTGTCTCCTTAACTTAAATGAAGAAGCTAATCCCTTATCTCAGGGGGTTGGCAACATAGGAGCCATAGGCTGGATCTAGCCTGCACAGCCTCTGGATCCAGCCTATAGACTAGGGGGAGAAGGGGAAGTGCAGGCTTCAGCAGTGTTCTGGTAGCAAGAGGCTTTGCCCCAAGCAGTGAGGAGCTGCACTGGGGCCAGACAGTGCACCCCCACCACCTGGCCCTGGCACAGTTAATAGTTTCCAGCTACCTGGCCCCAGCATATTCCCACTAGCCAGTCCTGGCACAGGCTTAGGTGAAGACCCCTTTATGCTGCCTCCAAACCCCCTAGCCCATCTCAGACCAGAGTCAGGTTGTTCCTCCCTGCAGCTGCAAAGGTTGCTGGCTACTGTCTTAGCTTGTAAGCAAGTGCAGATTCATAGGCCTTTTATGTGGGCCAGTCACTAGTGGTTACAAAGTCACAGTTAGCCAGTGTATTTAGATGTGTTTGGCTATCTGTTGTTAGCAAGGCAAAGTAATCCACAGCAAAGAAGTAAGCAAGTAATGGCCTTTACAGAATGCTGTAAGTTGGTGGATTTGTGCTGGTATTTATTTTGGTTCAGTGGTGCCCAGTCTTTTGGCCCTGCTGGCCAGATAAGTGATGTAGGGTGTGTCCCCCTCTCCCACACCAAATTTCAGAACCCTCGGGGAGCCCAGCAGATGAGACCACATGGCTCTGTGGGCCAGTGCTATAGTTGAAAGCTAAAGATGTTCAAATAAATAGATATTAATGATAGTCTTAATACATGTAAGAATATGAGATAAGGTTTTCCAAGGAGCCAAGAGGAAGTAAGCACTCAACTCAGAGTCCCATAGTCTTCTCTGAAATTCATAGCTATAGCTTATTCTTGCAGTAAGTGTCTGCCTAAAATATTGGGATATGCAAAAAGCTCCCATCTGTACAGATCTTTCATTTGTGTTTGTTTTAATCTTTTCCTCTAACCTGATTGATTGCATCCTTCTTGCTTAATTTCTGACATTATCATTAGTTGTTGCGGAAGAGCGAATGGTATCAGCACAGCAGTTTGCACAAGCTGTCTGCTGTCAGATTCTTTTATGCCCTTGTTATAGATGTATAAAACCTTCCGCTTCTGAGCTATCAAAAACATGTTGTCTGTCAACCATGTCACATAGAGCAAAACAGGACTGCCTTCATTCTCATCCAGGAACTTTAAAAAACTATTTAATGTTGGAGAACCTCATCAGCCTACAGTCTTTGCGTAGTATCTTGCATTCGCTGCCTAAAGTACTATGGTCCTAAGGTAGAAGGTACTAAGTCAAGCCTTTTAGTACCTTCTAACATGCAGTTCTGGACACTTGATTTGAAAGGGCAGCTATACTCCACTTCAGTTTGGCTGCATGTTGTTTGATGGGGGCAGGACAGAAAACCATCATTCTTACCTCTCTTGGTAGAAATTTATGGTTCATGTCTATAAACTTCCATATTCACCAGTACATAGTTATTTAGGTAACCTTTTGAAGACAGCTTTTTGTCCTGTCAGTGAATGGGAAAGGTCTTTGTATTCTTCATGGGCCAGACACTGTTTGGCTTCTGTGTGAGGATGAAAGAGAAGGAGCAGGCACAAGTGACTCTGCAGAGCACCTGAGTGGAATCACAATTCTTGGTCTCCTTTCAGCACAAGAGTTTCTCTCTCTGAGTATCCCAGGGAGCTTGGTTTCTACCCCTCCAAATCACAAGGCTGGCAGCAGTCAGCCAGACGCACAGGGGTGTTTGCTCCAATCTCTGAGGGAAAGGAGTGTGAACTCTCTCCAGCCTATTCAGGGGCTCCAGGATGGATTCTACACAGACACAATGCCCCCAGGTGGCTGTGCCAGAGCAATGTGCCTCTGCCAGTAATTAATTGGCACTACTGAACCCTGTGAATGGACACAGAACTGAATACCCCATCAGTCCTTCAAGGTGAATAACTGTGGCAATGTTGGCGGTACTGGATGAACTAAGGATGTCAGTTGCTTGGGCAGTCACTCTGGCTCCCTGCTAGAGCTCTGGGATGACCAAAAGCAGTTTTTAAAAGTACTTATTTTTTCATCTTGCAATACAGCCTGATAGCACTGCTAGTCTGTCCTGTGGTCACTGTCAGCAAGCAACAGCATCACTTGACTAAAAGGCTATGTTAGTTGCCTTCTGCTTTCTCTGGAGGCATCCAGCACAGCAGCCTATAACCATGTTTCTCTGTTTGGCAGTGAGACAGAGAAATAATTGTACATTTCTGGAGGGTGGAAATATGTAAATTAGCAGCCGGAAAAGGTGCTGCAGATTAGCTTGTGTGATCTAAAATGCCCCAGTAGAGATGAATGCAACATCTGCCTTGCTTATCTTGTGCATGCCTACATATTCATGCACAGCTTTCTGAGCTCTTGAGAGACACTTGAGCACATAGGAAGAAGAGTTCCAATGAGCTGAAGCCTCCTGCTTGTCGCTGATGGGAGAGGGAAAGTTCTTTTACTGCTGTGCTTTTGTCTTCAAAGACATTTTCAGCATTTGGGGAAAGGGCAGTTCTTTCCAGGTAGGCATAGAGAGTAATCAGAAAGTATCTGACACTAAATGTGTGCACATGTGTGGAAGAGCACATCTTTTTACAGAAGCCACACTGATTGCTGTGTAAAAAAATCAGGCTCCCAAGAATAACCTGCAGTGCTGGCAGGATGTAGACAGTGTTGTGGCAGGGAGAAGAAAGAGAGAGGTTCCTAAAACATCAGATAAAGTCTGGAATATTTTCTCTGAGCACCACTCTGACTGTTTTGTGCTATTTCAGGGTAACAATACAGCCCTAAAGCCAACCTGGTTTGGTGAAATTATGGGGTGATCTGGTTGGAACTTCTGTAGCAGTGGCTCCTATGACACTCCCCAGTCTCCCAGGAGGAGAGTTTTCTCAGGGTGAAGGAGTTTGGCCTGGAGTCTCTCTTTCCACAGACATTCTTGGCTGCTGGAATGGGCTCTTGGAGGAAAGAGCATCCACTTGTAAGGGCAACCCAAAGTCTCCTTTAATAAACAACAAGAATTCTCTCAGGAACAAGGAAGAGTAAAGGTAACTTAAAGGCACCTTCCTGCCACTCTTGTAGGGACAGCTAGGCTTGTCCAGATGTTCTAGCCTGTAGTTTGGTAAGGAAAGAAGGGCTGGAAGGGACCTCAAGAAATCATCTAGTCCAGCCCTGGACTCAAAGCAGAATCATCCCTAACACACCATCCCAGCCAAGTGTATGTCTCAGGAGTGATCTGATGGCCACCTATAAGTTTATCAGGGGTGTTCACCAGGATCTGGGGAAATGATTGTTCACCAGAGCACCCCAAGGGATGACAAGGTCGAACAGTTATAAACTCCAGCAAGACTGTTTCAGGCTGGATGTAAGGAAGAATTTCTTTACTGTCTGAGCCCCCATGGGCTGGAATAGCCTGCCATTGGAGGTGGTTCAAACACCTACATTGAATGCCTTCAAGAAAAATTTGGATGCTTATTTTGCTGGGATCCTATGACCCCAGCTGACTTCCACCCCTTGGGCAGGGGGCTGGATTCGATGATCTTCCGAGGTCCCTTCCAGCCCTAATGTCTATGAAATCTATGAAATTTAATGCTAATTGCTATCAAGGGCTGGGATTTTAAAACTCAACTTCCCTTTAGAACCACACACTTATGTACAAACAAGATTTGTGTCATTGTAATTTGTTTCCAGGTCAGTTTAAGCTCAAAGTCCTAATGAAACGTCCAAATAGTACTGTGCAAAAATTATAAGAGATAGTCCCTACCTCATAGAGGATATGGTTAGATTTGGTCAAAATTTTTTACTGAAAAAAAGTTTAATTGGAGAAAAATAGTCTTGCAATATATTTCTTATAACTCTTAAATATGAAAATAATCCTAGGGATGTTTGAGAGAAAAAGCCTGACATTTGTAACATGGGGGAAAGGGCCCAGGGAGCATCTAGAGAGGATTGCAATACGTAATAGGGTAGGAGTGCAATGTAGTCGACAAGGATTGCTGCTGAAACAAGCAAATGTAAGGCAAGGTGCATCCCACCCCTACGACTGTCAACTTCGGAGGGTAGTCAGGCCTTTGGCCCTGGTACATGCTGTGGCTTGAGGCAGGTTCCAGGTAGAGGCATATGCTGTTTCTTATGATTAGGAAGCAATAACATGGCTTTCCAGTCCCACTCCCAGACCCACCTGCCCTTTGCCAGCCTGATTGCTGTATTCATTGCCACTCTTTTGTGCATTTCCTATCATAGGGCTATAATTAACAGAGGCACCTGTCCACTACCTGGCCACAGCAGAAGTAAAAGCCTCCATGTTTAAAGGGAGGGAGGGCACTTAAGAAGGGTTAAAGAAACCCTGTGGTGCTCTTGATATTTGTGCCCACTATTTTTAGCCACTAGTGTGTCTCGCTGGATGCTGTACCAAGCTGAACCCCTACTGCAAATGACTGCACTAGTGTTAAAAGTGACTGACTTAAGTCCTCTGGCCACTACTGGTAGTGCATTTACAGAAGGGGTTTGCTTAATGCAGCCGCATTTCCATTGTTTCCCCAGCAGCTAAAACCCACGTGTAGACTAGCTCAGTGTGGTGAGTCACTTTCACTTGTCTGAACTGACACAGGCTAACTCCATGAAGAATATATGGCTAAATTCACTCCCTGGGATTTTTTGCCATTCAGAAATGACTCCAACTGCACTCAGGCAGAAAGCTGTCAGTGAATTACAGCCACGCAGTCACCCCTTGGCCATTGATACTGCATGTAATTTTATATTTTAAAAAACTGTAATTAAGTCATTTAAGCTTGCTGTCTTTGTGGGGCTGCAGAGATTCCAGATGAAACAGAGACAATGATTCAGGAAAGCATGCTATGGAGAACTGGCTAATTTTTGTCTTTTTAAAGCCCATGTCATCAGAAGGGCTTGCTAAAAGCCAATGGAGAGTTTCCTAAAGAGGAAGAAATTGTTTGGGCAGCCAGATATAGCAAAAAAACACAAAAGGCAAAGCCAGACAAGGCAATTCAGGTTTCTAGTCATTTCAAGATTTAAGAAGCGCATTTAAGAAGAAAATGAAGAACACAACTGTCTGCTCCAGCTGTTAAGCTCTGTTGCTCCTGATTACCTGTCCTACCCACATTCAGGGAGCTCCACCGGAGTTTGAAGCATGTAGAGAGAATAGAATATCAGTCAAAATGACCATGCACACTCAAAAGGAACATTTTGCTCTGGGAGAAATAAATCTTTTTAATTTTTTCATCTCACCTACTGCTCTTTGTTCTTCTGTCTTTTTATATGTGTACACACACCAGCACCACCACTACCAATCACTGTGTTATCTTGGTACAGACAATAAGGAGTCTGAAGTTAACTGAGCTCTTGTTAATGTGGGTCTGGGGCAGGCTGCAAAGTCCCTGCTCTATTTTTGCAGCCTGAATCTTGCTAGAACACAGCGATGCCCAAGCACATCCCTATTTCCTCTGTGACTTACCCTAACACCAGGGTGTTGAACCTGGCATAAATCTGACAACGGGAAATTGCCAGGAAGCTGATTCTTGTGAGTCTTGGGAAATGCAGCAAATAATTCTCAAACAATAAATGGGCTAAATTGGGCAAGTAAATTGTTCACAATCCAACTGTGCCATTTGTACCTCATCCAGAATAGTCTCCCAATTTCATGGATTGCATCCTGTGGTTCTCTGAGGCTTCCCCTTGTTCTACATTGCCTAAGAAATGAGCACTTTCACACTCATGAGAAAATGTGAACCTACTGGAATAGGGGCAGACAGTAGTATGAGTGGAAAAATGTAATGATCAGTGGTCAAAATTGCTGAATATTTGGAGAATGGTTTATAATTTATAGGCATATATAGGATACACGTGCTCCTGTTCCATGTCATACCTGTTGGGAGGACTGAAATGGAATGTGAATAATTGTATATTGGACCTTTGCTTTAGGGTTATTTTCAAACTCAGTGGCAGATTTTCAAAAGTAGAATAGCCATTTCAGCACCAAAATAAGAGCTTGATTTAGTTCCCGTTATCAAGGGTGACAACTCTCAATGACATCTCTCATGCTAGATCCAAGACAAAGCAAGGAGATTTTCAAAGGATTTCAGCTCTTTGGGATGCTGCCCTGTATTGCAAATCTGGCCATTGGGGTCCCAGTGGGAGCCAGTGGGCCCTGGGCTCTTTTGAAAATCTGGCTATTACTGTCTGTAATGTTTACTGCACACTTGCCCAATAACAAATTTATTTAGAAAGGTACCGTACTGAGCTTCAGTCTGGAAAGCCCCAAATTTCCAAGTCCTAATATATTGCATGGTTAATATAAATACTTTTTTACATTATTTCATCATAAAGCTCAAATGGCAGGAAGGTTTCATGCCACTTAGACATGTTTTGACAGATAGCCCAAATCAGGATTTACAGAAGATTCTTGTGCTCTAAAAAGTACTCATAATTCTTGCTTAATTTCCACATGTTTTCTCTTTAACTAGTTCAACAAAGCAAAGAAAAGGGTTCAATCCCGGATAAAAGTTGAAGCAGCATGATTAAAGGGCCCTTCTATTTATTTTGATAAGTGCAGTGAGTTAATATGAGAACTCTGTTGTGGATGTCAGAAACATAGGACAAAGATAAACACCACTTTTCTGCACTTACATCACATTTTCAGAGCATTTTTCTTCATTAATGAGTTGAGTATTTTCTTCTGTGAAAGAAATGAATGGTTTTATCATAAGTCTAATGCACGGGTGGGCAATTATTTTGGGCAGAGGGCCATTTACTGAGTTTTGGCAAGCCATTGAGGGCAGGTAGCCCAGGGCAGATTAATATTAATTTTCTAAATTTTTTAGGGGCCCTGCGGGCCGAATAGAATGACCTGGCGAGCCACATCTGGCCTCCAGGCCGCATTTTGCCCACCCCTGGTCTAATGGCTACTGATCTTAGTGCTTTTCTTCTATATCCACTTTTAAAAAAGGTCACTTCTTTTTTTAAATTATTTTTAGATTCCTTACAGTACCCCTTTTTGATTCTCATTTACTCTGAGTCTGTATCTGGTTTGTTTGAGGTTTTTGTTGATGGGGTTGCTTTCCAGTCTAGAATAATCTGATTCTTTTTACGTACATTCTCTCAGATTTTATTTCTATTATCAAAGTCTCAAAGAAAATATTTTTAAAATGAGTGCCTTTTGTCTGTAAAGTGCCAGATATCTTGTGGTATAAAGATGATTACGAAGCGCTTTATTTTAAATGTTGTTTCTTTTAGTTTGGTTAGTTTTATTATTGGGAGAAACCTAGTTATATTGCTAATAAAGTAAAAGCAGTTTTAAAAAGAGTAGAAGATATTATCTCCAGTAAGTTTCATGCTAATTGGTTACACAGCTTGCCTGAGGACTGTAATCACTGTGGTCTCTGCCTGAGGACTATAATCACTCTGACACTGCCTTCAAAAAGTTATCATCACGAGGGATCCTGGTTTTCTCTGATAAAAAAACTCCCAAATTTTCTCTGATAAAAAAAATAACCCCAAATCCACATTTTTCCATGATTAAATGAAACATCTATCTATCTATCTATCTATCTATCAATCTATCTCTATTTATTTATATTTATATATAGTGGTGCTGTGTGTGTGTGTGTGTGTGTGTGTGTGTGTGCATGCGTGTAGTGTTTCATCGTAATCACAGAAAAATGTGGGGGCGGTTTATCTGAAAATTTGGGATTTTTTTAATCAGAGAAAGCCAGGATCCCTAGTGAGCACATACCCTATCGGATAACTGAGATTGTCTAGTAAGAACATTGAATCAAATCATAAAGAAGAGCTGGAAGGGAACTCAATAGGTCATCTAGTTCAACCCCCTGCCTGAGGCAGGATCATCCCTATCCAAACCATCCTATACAAATTCATTGTCTAATCTCTTAGTGAAGCCACACAGTCAACCCTGACACAATACAAGATAATACATCCTAACCTGCCACAGGTAAAGTAAGGCAACTGTGACAGCCAACATCTTGCTTCTGTAAAGGTTGTTAATATTAAGAGATCCCAGGAAGACGGCCATACCCCCAGCTAAAGGAAGGCAGACTCCACTTATAATCCATACCAATCTGTCCATGGGTAAAAGTGCTTTTGGCCCCACATATGGCAATTGGTCTGATCCTGAGTGGAGAGGCAAAACTTTATAGCTAGGAACCTCTGGCTTTAAGTCTGAGCAGGAGCACTGGCACACCCTAGTCAAAATTCCCAGCCTTAACTGCAGCCAACACCCAATGCTTCGAGGAAGGCTTAAAAACTCCCTGGACACATGTAGATGGGGAGGGAGGAGAATTCTCTCCCAGCCTCATGCAGCAACCAGCAAAGCCCAGAATTACCTATCAGAGAATATAGGCGTACCTACACCTAGATGATCCCCAACCAGTGCCTGTCCAACTTCTTTCTGAACACCTCCAGTGACGGAGAGTCCACAACTCTGTTTCCTCTTGTGACATGATACATACAAGGATCATAGAATCATAGAAAGTTTGGGTTGGAAGGGACCTCAAGAGGTCATCTAGTCCAACCCCCTGCTCATAGCAGGACCATGCCCAAAGAAATCATCACAGCCAAGGTTTTGTCCAGCTGGGTTCTAAAAACCTCCAAGGATGCAGAATCCATAACCTCTCTGGGTAACCTGTTCCAGTGTTTTACTACCCTCCTAGTGAGAAAATTCTTCCTAATATCTAACCTAGACTTCCCGTGCTGCAACTTGAGACCAGCACTCCTTGTTCTATCATCTGCCACCACTGAAAACAGTCTAGCTCCATCCTGTTTTGAACGCTACTTCAGGTAGTTGGAGACTGCTATTAAGTCCCCTTTCAATCTCCCCTTATCTAGACTAAATAAAACCAGTTCCCTAAGTCTTTCCTCATATGTCATGTCCCCGAGCCCCCTCACCCTTTTTGTCACCCTCAGCTAGACTCTCTCCAGTTTGTCCACATCCTTTCTGTAGTGAGGGTCCCAAAACTGAACACAGTACTCCAGATGTAGCCTCAGCAGCGCTGAAGAGAGGAGAATAATCACTTGCCTTGACCTACTGGCAACACACCTACCAGTGCAGCCCAGTATGCTGTTAGCCTTCCTGGCAACAAGGGCACACTGTTGGTTTATATTCAGCTTACTGTCTACTGTAACCCCCAGGTCCTTTTCTGCAGAGCTGCCGGATAGCTAGTCAGCCCACAGCCTGTACTGGTGCATGGGATTGTTCTGTCCTAAGTGCAGGACTCTGCACTTGTTCTTGCTGAACCTCATGAGATTCCTTTTGGCCCAATCCTCCAATTTGTCTAGGTCACTCTGAATCCCAGCCCTACCCTCCAGCATATCTACTACTTCCCCCAGCTTGCTGTCATCTGCAAACTTGCTGAGGGTGCACTCTATGCCATCTTCCAGGTCATGAACGAAGACATTGAACAAAACCAGCCCCACAACTGACCCCTGGGGGACTCCACTTGATACTGGCTGTGAACTAGACTTTGAGTCACTGATTACTACTCTCTGAGCCTGATGCCTCAGCCAGTTTTGTGTCCACCTTACAGTACATTCATCCAGGCCATGCTTCCTTAGCTTGCCTGTGAGAATGTTGTGGGAGACTGTATCAAAAGCCTTGCTAAAATCAAGGTACAACCCATCCACCAGTCTCCCCACATCCACAGTGCCAGTCATGTCATCATAGAAGGCAGCCAAGTTAGTCAGGCATGACTTGCCACTGGTGGATCCATGCTGAGGCTGGCTGGTCTGTAGTTCCCTGGATCCTCCTTTTCTCCTTTCTTAAATATGGGCACTATGTTTGCCCTTTTCCAATCATGCCAGACCTCTCCTGATAACCATAAGTTTTCAAATATGATGGCCAGTGGCTCTGCACTCATATCAGCCAACTCCCTCAGCACCCTTGGGTGCATCCCATCTAGTCCCATGGACTCGTACACATCCAGCTTTTCTAAGTAGTCCCTAATCTGTTCTTTTACCACTGAGGGCTGCTCACCTCCTCCCCAAACTGTGCTTCCTGGTGCAATAGTCTGAGAGCTGACCTTGCCTGTGAAGACTGAGGTGAAAAAAGCATTGAGCACTTCAGCCTTTTCCATCCTGCATCCTCTGTCACTAGGTTGCCTCCCCCATTCAGTAAGGGACCCACACTTGCCCTCATTTTCCTCTTGTTACTGACATACTTGTAGAAACCCTTTTTGTTAGCTGCAACTCCAGTAGTGCTTAGGCCTTCCTGACTTCATTCCTTCATGCCTGAGCAATGTTCTTATATTCTTCCCTTGTTATCTGTCCAAGTTTCCACTTCTTATAAGCTTCCTTTTTGTGATGTAATTTTCTGAAGAGTTACCTGCTAAGCCAAGCTGGTCTTCTGCCATACTTGCTAGTCTTCCTGCACATCAGGATGGTTTGTTTCTGCACTCTCAGCAAGGATTTCTTCAAAATACAGCCAGCTATCCTGGACTCCTTTCCCCACTCATACTGGCTTCCCAGGGGTCTTGCCCATGAGTTCCCTGAGTGAGTTAAAATCTGCTTTTCTGAGGTCTAGGGTCCTTACTCTGCTTCTCTCCATCCTTTCTTTCCTCAGGATCCTGAACTCTATCTTCTTGTGGTCACTGCTGCCCAAGTTGCCATCCACTAACTACATTGCCCACCAATTCTTCCCTGTTTGTGAGCAGCAAGTTGGCCACTCCAGCAGTTGCACCAAGAAGTTGTCCCCAGTACCCTCCAAAAACTTCCTGGATGGCCTGCGCACTGCTGTATTGCCCTCCCAGCAGATGTCAGGGTGATTGAAGTCCCCCATGGGAACCAGGGCCCGTGATCAGGAAACTTCTGCAAGCTGTTTGAAGAAAGTCTCATATACTACTTCCTCCTGGTCTGGTGATCTATAGCAGACCCCCACAATGACATCATCTTTGTTGCTTTACCCTTTGACTAACCCAGAGACTCTCAACAGGCCTATCTCCAGCTTCAGACTGGAGCTCTGAGCAATCATATGGCTCTTTATTAAGTGCAGCTCCTCCTCCTCTTCTCCCCTGCCTGTCCTTCATGAACAGTTTGTACCATCCCATCATGACAGTGCTCCAGTCATGTGAGCTATCCCACCAAGTCTGTTATTTTGATCACATCATAGTTTTGTGATTGTGTGAGGACTTCCTATTCTTCCTGCTTGTTTCCCAGGCTCCGTGCATTCATGTACAGGCACCTGAGGTAACTAGTTGATTGCCCTGATTTCTCAGGAAGTATGAGAACACCTCTCCTGTTGTCCCCTCCTTCTTGCCCTTATTCCAGGTCTCCTGCTTCCCCACTTACCTGGGGGCTTTGGTCTCCATTCCCTGGCAAACCTAGTTTAAAGCCCTCCTCACTAGGTTAGCAAGAAGACTGATCTTATTGAGAAAGGTGTACAGGTCCTCAGAGATGTTGAAACTTGATCTTACAGTTATTCTGCAGACCACCAGGAAGCCTTCATTATATCAGTGGTAGTCAACCTGTTTAGACTCAAGGCATCCTTCCATAAGTTTTCAAAGACTAATTTTATTTCTTACAATGCTTACCTTCTTGCACTCCATTCTACCCTTCAAAGGATCTCATGGGGTGGCAAGGCAGGCAGCAGCAGGCAGGGCATGCCTGGGAGCATGTTGAGGCATGATGCATGGTGCTGACAGGGGCTGCTCAGAGGGACAGATTGGAGGTCATCCTCTCCCTACAGGAGGTGGAAAGAGGTAACTGGGTGCTGGTGTAGAAACAAAAAGTCCTTCTTCAGGTATATAGGGAGTAAAAAGAAGGTGGAAGGTAGCATAGGACCCCTACAGGATAAACTAAGGCAATTAGTGACCAGGTAGATTCTGCCTGACTAACCTTGTTTCTTTTTATGATCAGGTCACAAAATGTTTAGATGCAGGAACTGAGGTAGATGTCATCTACTTGGATTTTAAGAAAGCCTTTGATATGGTGTCTCATCCTATCCTCGCAGATTCTCACTGAGCAGCTGTGATGTAGATGATTACATGGTCAGGTGAGTGGCAAATTGGCTTAGAAGTCACACCCAGTGAGTGGTGTTGGATAGGTCGGTATAGACCTGAAAAGATGTGCACAGTGGGGTCCCACAAGGCTCAGTCCTTGGACTTGTGCTGTTCAATGTCTTCATCAGTGACTTGGATGAGGGTGTGGAAAGCACTCTGTCCAGATTCACAGATGATACCAAATTATGGGGCAATATTAACACACTAGAGGGTAGGTAATGAATTCAGGTGGATCTGGACAGATTGGAAAAGTGGGCAGAACAGAATAGTATGCAGTTCAACAAGGACAAGTGCAAGGTGCTGAGCCTTGGGAGAAGGAATCACCAGCACGCTTACAGGCTAGGGGAGGACCTTCTCAGCAGCACAGCAGCAAAAAGGGATCTTGGCGTCATTGTTGACTCCAAGATGAACATGAGTCATCAATGTGACAAAGCAATCAGTAAAGCTAAACTGCACTTTATCATGTATTAGCAGGTGCATGCCAAACAGGTCCAGCAAGGTGATACTTCACCTCTATGCAGCATTGGTCAGGCCACAGTTGGAGTACTGCATCCAGTTTTGGGCACCGCACTTCAAGAAGGATGTGGACAACCTTGAGAGGTTTCAGAGGAGGGCCACTTTGCATGGCAAAGCGCTGTGAGGAGAGATTGAGGGTCCACAAAAGAAGACTGAGAGGTGATCTTGTGGCTGCCTACAAATTCATTCGGGGGTGGGGGAAGCAGCAAGGAATAGGAAATGCTCTGTTTACCAGGGCACCCCTTGCAGTAAGTAGGAGCAACAGCCACAAACTGACAAGAGAGCAGATTTAGGTTAGACATCAGGAAGGACTTCTTTACAGTAAGGGTTACCAGAATCTGGAATGGGCTTCCAAGGGAGGTGGTGGTCTCCCCTACCTCGGGGGTCTTTAAGAGGAGGCTAGACATGCATCTGGCTGGGGTCGTCTGACCCCAAGCACTCATTCCTGCCCAGGGCAAGGGGTCAGACTCAATGATCTACTGAGGTCCCTTCCAACCCAAACATCTATGAATCTATGAAATCTGGTGCTACCATTTCCTGCAGCTCCTCCCATCAGCTCTGGGATTGTGGAAGGAGCAACCTGGGCTACACACACATTGACCATGGCTATCTGTCAGCCTGCAGCAGAGCTTGCTGTTCAGTACATGGAAACAGTCAGAGCTGAGGCTGTTGGGATAGGAGAGCTATGCTTTTCAGCTTGGCTCATTCCCCTGGTTCTCTCATATTTCTAAAGCTGGTGGGAGAGGCTGTCAGGATGTCTGATGCAGGGTGCCTGTTATGTGGAGGAGCCAGAGCTTACTTCCTCTCACAGGGCCTGGGTGCTGCCACATCCTTCAAGGAATTATTGCAGTGCCATGACACTCCAGTTGACAATCACTGTATTAGATGGCTGGTGGGTCAAAAACTATACCTGAGCCCCATGTTTCTATAGGTGTTTTTCATGTTGCTATGGGGTACACCATGTAGCCTAAATCTCAGTCCTGGGATGCCTCTTTATGACTCTATGGCTTCAGATTTTTTGTAAGGTAGAAAGGAAAGTTGAGGTATTCTGTTGCTGTCTTCTGATATAGACCCTGCTGAAGGTTTTGCAGGCTCATGTGTGAAGTAGCACACACATGAGCCTGCAAAACCTTCTATTTGGCTTCCTTGCCCAGGACCCTATAACTGGGTCTCCAATTCAGCACCTTCTTGCCTGCCAGCCAACACCATACATGTCTTTCTCCTTAATTCTCTCAGAAGTCTGGGGCATACAGTGACTCTTTTCCTCACCCCCAATATGGCTCAAGTGGAGTTAGAGCTAACCTTTAACTTTCCACGCAGTGAAAAAGTATTTAGGAATTTATTTTGCTGATGCCACCATCAAGTAAAATGTGAAAGATTAGGAATATATTGTGGTACTCTAGCATTACATTGTGTGGGTGTCTATTGCAGAGTCCCTGAAAAAGTGGAGCTCAATGGGCCATATTTCCCAAAGGATTTAGGCTCTTAAAAATGTAGGTAGACACCTACTGTGTTTTTCAAAATCATCTAATTGCAATGAGGACTTTGTGTTGATCTGCAGCTTTAGGCACTTAAATACTTTTAACAATATGTCTTGGTGAGGCTGTATCGCACATGAAGTTTAGGCCTGAAGTTTCCCCTGCATCAATGTTTTAAAATTGTTGCAAACAGATACATTTAATTAGATAGCTGAAGAGATTTTTTACAATATAGACTGCCTTGCATTATCTCCTATATACATAGCAACCACTTTAATGTGGAACTCTGTAGCATTTCATTACCTGCAGCTGTTTGGAGCTGTGTGGGGAAAGCATGAAGTCCAGAGTCAAATGGTCTCCTTCAGATTCCTGTCTGAGATTCCTTTATCTTCATTTTGACTTTTTAAAATTATTATTTTTTATAATATTTGATACAATAAAATTTAAACCAGTGTCAAATCAGAAACATGTTTTATTCAAAAAATGTAAAACCAGGACATTTTGACATCTTCTAAACTTTTGCCTCGCAGGGGGGAAGGGGGTCTTCTAATTCCACTAAAACTGTGCTGCTTTCTAAAAACATTAGGTATCAACAAAACACCCTTTGATGGTTCTGCTGAAGGTTTCGTAATCAGCTTTATTGAGAGTGCAATTATTTTGTATTCTATTACATTTAGCCTCAAGTAGTATTAAGTTATTCATAAGAGCTCTATTCTGCATAAGTGGGCAGCAGAGAATTCTCTGCATGGGAATTTGCATCAGGTATTTGGGTGGATCTGTTTCAAGTGTTTGTCTCCATTTGATCATCATCATTGTACTATTCAAACAACAAATTAGGCACCTGAAAATCTGTGTATACAATGTAACCAGTAAAGCTTGGAACACCTGCCTCTAAAAGACAAATTCACTTATATGCAGATAAATCACAGTCAGGGGGCTAAAATATTTAGCAAGATCATGGTGGTGTTTTATGTAAAGCTGGATGGTCTGATAGAAGCCTGCCTGGGTAGAAGGCATACATTTTCTTATTTAGTTGGCTTATATTCCAAGAGTCAAATGTGACCCATGGCCATCCTCTCTGTAAGTGAAGACAAAACAATGAACTATTGAACTGAAATTTTTTTTTTCATTTACCTAAGATGGCTACCATTGGGAACAGATAAAGGATGAACTTGTGGTAAAAACACTGGTTTGGAACTCCAGAAACGTGGGTTGTATTTCTAAATCTCTCCAAGCTTAACCTGTGTCCATAACCACATCTTTAAGGGTGCTGACAGGTGTGCAGTTCCCCAGTTTAAGTCATGGCACTTCACAGAAAGCTCCATGAGTTAAACTGATCCAACAGATGCTTTCTCTTGGATTGGGAAGGTGGGTGATCGAGGTCCACTTTGGAGCTGATCCAGGATCAGAAGCTGCATGTCTGCAGCATCTGAGCCCCTAGCTCCACCCTCCATCTAAGCCCCTGTGCTCTCAGGATCGGAGAGGTGGAAGGCAGAGGAGGTCTGTTCTGGGGTTTCCCCAACCTGTCCTGGAGTGGGGGGCTGAGTGGATTGGAGCATCCCACTGTCATGGGATGGGGTCCCTAAGGATGGCCATGATCTCCTAAGGCCCCTCGACCATGCCAATTCGGTCCAGTGGGCACCCTCTATTCTCACCCGCCATGTCTTGATGTAAAATGTAATGTACGGAGGCTGCTTTTACGTCTGGTCGGACATGGTCCTGATGGACTTCCCTGGACCCTGTAGGTCCCTAGCCTTATGGGCTATATGCATGGTTCTAACTGCCCTTTTACCACGCCCCAAGCTTCGCAGATGGTATTGCTGTTGTCTCTCCTAGGCCTGGCTATGACTCAGCCCCTTGTCCTCACTGGGCTCTCTATGGCCCTGTCTCTGTGCCCCTCAGAACCAGGCTCTCCATGGCCCTCATCTCTTCTCAATGCCCCCAAATGCTGTGTCCACTCTGGCGATGGGGTCTGTGCACCCCAAAATGCCCTGCCCTCTCTGGTGCCAGGGTCTGTGCACCACAAATGCCGCTCCCTCTCTGGCGCTAGGGTCCCCATGCTGCAGTGGGCCCCCATTGAGGCCTCCTCCTTCCCCAAATAGCCTCACCCAAACCACCAGTGTTATAAAACAACAATCAAACATAAGCCCCTGGGCTATAGCATAACACAACCTGCATAAGACGTGCTCTTCCCCTTTACATTACTAGGAACAGAACTTAGTCAGGCCTCTTCCCTTCACTCACTCTAGAAGGGCTCCTTTCCCCTTGACTGCTAGCAGAAAACTAAACTCCCTAGTCCCCGTCCTGGGGTTTATATGGGCCCAGGGCACTGCCCTTTCTGGCCAGCTGACCAGGTGCAGGTGCAGGCTAATTTCCTCATTAGCTAGCTGCCATGGTAACCTGCACCTGGACTCCTGTCTGGCACTTTGGGCTCTCCCCAGGCAGTTTCCCCTTGCTGGGGAGGGACTCTACCTGTCCCACCCTCCAGTGCTGACTGGACAACCATCAGACTGAACTCACTCCCCTCCCCTCTCCCCGCTCCTATTCTGAAGACAGTGTCCAGAGCATGGCTGGGCTGTGTCAGCCCAGCTGGACTCCCAGCATGCACTGACAGACATTAATGAAGGTGCTTCGCTTTAGAGCACCTTATCTGAACCCTCAGGCAATGGGGGTTCCAGTTGTCATGCAACTGGGCACTTTTAAAGTGCTCTGCAGCCATGCACTTCTGTCAGTGCATGGCTGCAGAGCACTTTAGGGGTCCAATCACATGACAAACCATCATGCCTGTCAGTGCCCCAAATCTCATTGTATCTCAGTTCTACATGCACAAAACAATAGTGCTACCCTTCCTCACAAGGGCATAGAGAGGTTAATTTAATTAAGGTCTTTCAGAGATTCAGATGCCACAGTAACGTGGATGTTGCGGGGCACTTCCACGCCCTGCTCCTAAGGAGGCTCAACCCCGGGAGGGGGAGATGTGTAGCAGGGCACTAGGATGCCTGCTACTGGCATTAGAGATTCAGGCTTAGCTGCCAGTCAACAGGGCAATACAACCGGGGGTTGCTGAGGCAACTGATTGGGTCAGCTGACTGAAAGGGGGCAGGGCCTGGCTTTTATAAGCAGTCAGGCTGAGGCCAGGA
The DNA here is from genome assembly GCF_052110815.1 of Crocodylus siamensis. Classification (NCBI taxonomy): domain Eukaryota; kingdom Metazoa; phylum Chordata; order Crocodylia; family Crocodylidae; genus Crocodylus; species Crocodylus siamensis. The sequence goes on from NC_143396.1 coordinate 142,266,333, forward strand.
GGCAGTTCCCCTTGGACAGGCTGAGAAGCAGGAGCTCTGCTGCAGGGCTGCCCTGCCCTGCCCTGCCCTGCCCTGCCCTGCCCTGCCCTGCCCTGCCCTGCCCTGCCCTGCCCTGCCCTGCCCTGCCCGAGTGCTTGAGTGTCTGCGTGTTGATACGGGATGGAGAGGCCTCTGACAGGGAGGCTCAAAGGAGAGCCAGGGTGGCACGGAATGTTATAGCCAGTAGGCTGATTTTTGGGTTACAGCCAGTTGACCTGGCTTTGAATTTTCTGTTTCGGGTATGATGTTACACTGGAGAACCGGGTGAGGCTGTAGGGGTCAGAGGAGGCCTCAGGGGAGATCCCCAGTAGTGTGGGGGTTTCCCAGTTGCCCTGAGAGAGCACCACATTTGGGTGCCAGAGGCAAGGCACGGCAGTTTGGCGCCAGGGTGGTGCTGCATTTGGGGTGTTGTGACCCCAGCCCTGTGAGGGTGGTATTTGGTAAGTGGTATTTGGTAAATCCCAGTGGGGCGAAAGACCCTGAAGAAGGGTCAGGGGGCCAGGCACGGCCAGAGGCCACCTGAGCCCCGAGTGCAAGAAGTGCGAAGCATAGGCCCCAGTGGGGGCGAGAGCGTGAAAGGCACAGCAAGAAGCGCGAACATAGGCCGCAGTGAGGGCGAGCGCAAGAAGCGCGAGGCATAGGCCCCAGTGGGGGCAAGGGAGCGAAAGGCGTGAGCGAGGCCCTAGTGAGGGCAGGAGAGCGCGGGAAGCGCGAAGCATAGGCCCCAGTACGGGCGAGCATATTGGGCAAACTCCAGAAGGAAGGGGTGGGCCTATCAAGAAGCCTCAGAAGAGGGCGGGTGCATACAGAGAGAAGCCCAGAGAAGGGCAGGCGCGTACAGAGAGAAGCCCCCGGAGAAGGGTGGGCGTGCGATTGGTAGCCCGAGAGGGGCAAGTCTAGTGAGGAGTCCCGGGAGGGGCGAGCCTGGTGAGGGTCCCAAAGAGGGTGCGTACATGGTTGGACGCCCGGGGTGGGGCAAGCACATGAGCAAAATGCCAGAACGGACCACCAAGTAGAGAGTGTAGACAAGAGAACGTCCGAAACACCTGCGAGGCTTGGGGCATGGTATTGGGGTGGAAGGAGCCACACGACGCCCATAGGGCTGAGGGCACCAGTGTCCAGGTGAAGGGGCAGGAACCAGAAGGGCAAGAACCCCAGGGCCAAGGGGTCCAGTGAAGGCAGCCTCCCTTTTGAATTTTTTAACAAGTTGTGGCGGGCGAGAAAGAGGGTGCATTTGAGACCCAACTTGGCACTGTGGGGCGCCGGGAGAGATCACGGCCGCTCCTGGGCCCCACCCCGTGACAGTGGACTTAAAAGTTAGGAAGCCATCATGTGCCTATAGTGACCACAAAGCGGTATCTGCGATACCCATGATATATCTTGCTGAAGGTATAGGGACAAAGGATCTATAAAAACTCAGCTATAATTGTGTGATTACTGTATTTTAATTTGTCTTCATTATAAGAACATGCAATCTAGGATGATATTTTGATTGTATCAGCCTGAGGATGAGGTGATTTCTAATGGTCCTTGACTGGCAAGTCCTTGGATTCACTCTCTTTTTGAAAATATTATAAATCACACACAACTTTAAATAACAATGATTGAAACATTGACCTAAGGCACAGGACTGGAAGGAACGTTTTGATCATCAAGTCCTTCTCTGTACCACTTTCAGTTTTAAATAAGATCCATCATGTAAAAACACTTCCTTTTTAACAACAGCATAGGCAAAATAAAAATTACTTGGATCCTTGAAGAGCTAGAAAAGATCTTCAGGGTTTAAAATGGAAAAGAACAAGTCAATTAGCATTAAAACAGATTAAAAAGGTTTTCCTCCATTCCCATTTATGTTTGGTCAGAAGGCAGATGGGGCAGGCATATATTCCAAATTAATCAGATTATAATATAATTCAGCTGAGTAGCTCATCTTCAGTAGCAATCTCACATCTATAAGGAGTAAAGCTTAAACTTAGACAGTCATATTGTTTTTCCTGGGCATAATTTGTAATTATTCATATAACAGTACTATATATAATGAATTCCAGGTTAATCAAATTGTTGTGCCAATGATCTTGGTAGTTCATCTACAGTATCAAGCTCACAAGACCCCTTTTTGTTCAAGTAGGTAAAGAGAAAGCCTTGTCTTCCTCAAAAGTGCAGTTTAGTTAGTTTTTCTTATCTTGTGTCAGAAATGAGATTTAGCTGAAAATAAAACAAAAGCTGAACAGTGAAAGACAAGTTTTCTGTCCTGAGACACAATAACCTTTTCCTCCAACCCTATGTAATTTTTGTTATCTCTGGAAATACATGAACCTTATTATCTTGAAAATACAATTTTGCTTTCAGATCTAGTTTGTTAGTCTTCTGTGGTCTATGGATGAAAAGAGGGACACCGCAATCATAAATAGAATGTATTTTTCCAATGATATGGGAGGGATATGAAACAGTTTTGATAACTGAAATTAAGGATTAAAATCTCCAATATAATTTAAAGTTTTGACATAAAATTGCACAAAATCTCCAAGGAAAACCAAGATACTCTCCATTTGTCTGTAAAGCCTAAGCTTGCCAATCTGCTGAGACTTTTGTCTATTCTAGACTCCTTCTTATAGCTATTTTTATTTCTTGTATGCCTTCTCATTCACCCTCCTACAAGATGGTAGCAAAAGCTCAATGAAGCCTTACATTAAGACATTCCTAAACCATGAAAAGTTGACTGGAGTTTTTATTTAATATTTATTTATAATGTAATAGAACCTGAAGACCAAAACAAGGTTGATTGACAATCCCTGCGCTAGTCAGCTCATAGTCTAACAGAATGGACGTAGTAACTAGATGACAGGTAACAGTGTTCAGTTTTAATTTGGGTATTTTTTTCTTCATAAAACATGAAAAATTGTTCTAAAAAGATTATTTACACAAACTATCCAGAAGGGTTTACTGAGCTGAATAAAAATAATCTGAACAAATAATGGATAGTATGGAGTTGTTTCTGTTAAAAAAAGTATGGTATATATGTGAATAAATTAAAGCTTTCAATCCCGTGTAAATTGTAAATTATCCAGAGGCATTTTTTTAATTTACATTTTTTTTTTACATCTCAGGCTTTATGGAAACGTCATTTTTTAAATTTTTACTTAGCAGCTTATATACATTTCAAATACAGGTCAAATCATTTAATAGGAAAATACAATTCAGTACAGGGCAATTCAGTACAAGACAATTAAATACAGGGCAGTTTCTCCTCCTTTGCAATCCCTCTTTGAGTGAATATCTCTGTGTTAGCTGGAGGAATATAATTTTCCTCCCAGCTATCATACAATAGGCCCAATCCTGTCACCAACTGCAGTCAACGGCAAAACTTTCCTTAATGTCAATGGGCACAGGTTTTGTCCCAGTATGAGTTCTGCTCATAGCAACTGGTGTAGCTGTTATGTTTCAGAGCAAAATACTGGAGAGGTAGAAGTGGGGGGAGGGGGGAGAGGGACTGTGGAGCAAGGAAAAACCTTAAACAAAGAAAAGGACTTTTATAGACTGGCGTAGAAATCATATTAAGCACATAAACTGGCACAGAAGGGGTCTATTTATTCAACCAGTTTTTAAGCTGAAGTCCCAACAGGACTTAATGCTCAAAGAATCATATCACTGATGGTGAAGGGAGGTAGAAAGGCTGGGTTATTCAGATCTGTGAACTGTTGGTGTGTATGCTTATGTGCTGGAATCATCTGAGTGTTAACATATGGTCTCCCTATCAGAGGTCTGTATATGAAACTCAGCTGCTGGAGTGACAGGAGATTTGCTGTTGTTAACGCACACTTCATTAAAATACCAGCTGAAATCCAAGTCTGAAATCCCAGTTTGTGTTAGTTGATAAAACTCAATTGCCTATAATTACTGTTAGTGCAACTTTAAAATAATATTTTGTTGTAATAAAGGTCCCAGAGTGACAAGTAATAGCTGACACCCAGAGTGGGAAACTTAGGGAAGAAGGTAAATGCCTATAGGCTGAGCAAGTCTGCTTTTACATTTTCACTGCAGTCTTCTTGCAGCAGCTCTCTGAAAAGTCTCTTGGATTTCAGTGTTGAACAAGGAGAAAAAATAAATGAAATGTTTGTTAATATTTATGCCTCTAACAGTGAAATATGCTTCATGAAATGGCCCAAGTGATTGTAGGACTGCCTTCAAAAGATGATGCAGTCTCACATGCCGAGAAGAATCCTTTATATAGGCCTCAGTTTGTTTCTTTTATAGAGGCCTCATACCCACTGTAGTCCATAGGACCAACTCACATGCTTAAAATTTAGTGCGTGACCAAGCGGTTTGCCCAACAGGGTTTTATATCAAAGGCCTATTTGTACTGAAATGCCTAGCCTTAGTTACTGTTTTTAACCACAGTAATTCCTATATATTGCTCTTGGGCTGTGATGGGCAATTATTTGGGCTGGAGGGCCACTTAGGGAACTGGCACCTGTCACAGGTATGTGCGGGCAGCAGATTGTGGCTCTGCCTTGGGCCCCAGCCCCACTTTGTCACTGCTCCATGATCCCAATCCCAGCCCAGGCCCCTGTCCTGCTCCTGGATGCCACTCCCTGCCCTCCCACAGCCTCATTCCATCCTCCCAGTCAAGCATACTCTGCCCATGTGGGTCCTGGGCCTGTCTCCATAGAGACGCCACCTGCCTGCTCCATCTGACACCCCCAGAAGTACGTGTGAAGTGGACAGCCCAAGGTGCCTGGGCAATGGGGCTGAGTCTGGTGACAGTGGTGGAGACTGGCAGCAGCAGCTGGAAGGAATCATCACTGTGGGGACTCCTGGGAAGGGAGTCTAGTCACTGCACCGTGCCAGTCCTGCTGCACACCTGGGGGCATCAGGATCAGCCATGCATACTACAGCCTGGGCCAGCCCCTGATCCTGGGCTGGGCAGAGCCAAGGGACTCTCTGCAGATAGAATCCCTCAGTGGGCTGGATCTGGCCTGCGGGCTGTATTTTGCCTATCCCTGTCTTAGGCTCAGTCTGCACTGCCAAAAAGTATATTTTGCATGTTTTAATGCATGCTTATCTTGTTGTAAAATCCTGTGGGAGACAAGGCACAGGTAGTTTTTCCTTGACATAGTTAGACAAGGCCAAGACTAGCATTCACACTTGGGGCTGGCCATACCCAGATATATCAAGGGAAAAACTAAGGTTTTAGTTATGGTTTTATGTATAGAAGAGGCAAGATTTTTGTGGGTGTGATATCTTTTATTGACTCAACTGCATGGCTGGATAGACATACACAAGCTTTTGAATGTAATGCTTCAGGTTTCGTGTACAGACTTAATTCCCATGCTGTGTAACCAATTACTCACTTGCTCTCTCTCATTAGGTTAGTTTCACTTTGTAAAATATTTCCTTCAATCAAAGAGCTGGTGAGGGCAAAGATGCAAAACCAGAAGCACATTATTGAGGCCAATCTCAAGCATGCCAGGGATCAAGGTCTCAGAAGCAACTGCAGAGGGATGAACAGGGGCATCTTCAGATGTACTTTTGGATTTGGTGTAGTTTGGTGGGGTGTGTTCAGGAGTGGTTAGGTTGGGACTTGCCATCTCTGCAGTGTAGACATGCCCTGGTAGGATTCACAGACTAGACAATATTGCACATCAGGTAGCCATTTTCAGAACAAAACATGGCCTGAAGGAAATGGCACCCTCCATCATGACAACAAGGGCTAGGTTCATGCTCAGGCACAGAAACTTATGTAATCAGGGAATCTGGCAAAAGCCTAGGCACCTGAGGGATTTAGTTGCCTTAATTAGAAACTTAGCATGAAGTCTGAGAATCTAACTTTTGAACTTAGCAACCTAAATTGGCTCCTAAGTCACTTTGTGGATTTAGCCCAAGAGGTTTAGGTCATATTGTTAAAGGGAATTAGGTGCCCACATATCTCTGTAGGTCTGGGCCTTAGAGCTCACAGTCATTCATTCATTTTAGGAGAATCCATTCATTCATTTTAGGAAAGTCATAAACTATAAAAACATGTGGTACCATCTGGACCATCTAGACAGACCTCCTGCATAAGCAAGGCTGGAATATCTTATAGGGCAGTTCCTGTACTTTATGTAGCAGCAACTAGATCTTTTGGTGATGCATGATTGAGATAGAATAATGATTAACACTAAATAATTAAACATTATTTATCACAGTTGGCATCATTATCATTTCCCTCTCTCTCTCCTACATTTAAATATGCATTCACACTTCATGAGTTAGTGCGCATCATTCTGAAACTGTATTTAGCATTGATGCATCAGGAAAAATGAATATCCCCCTTTCTCATATTTCCCAACCGAGATAAAGACATCATTTCTTTAATTATTATATATTTTTCTAGAACATTTGACTGGATTGTCACATATTCAATTGGAAATGGAATAAAATAAAGAGAAAGACTGGTAAATGTAAAGGTAAAAATTCACTCCTTACACAATTTCACTGGTTTCAGTAGATTGTACCCTGCCCATGGGAGTTAATAGTTTTGGAAGTGTTCATAATATTGATGTATTGAGTTCTTTGTATGAACTTCTTGAGTGGACACAAATAGACTGGAAAAGTCACATCATATTTCTGTTATTTCCTGGTCCTATCATGCTTAAAGTACAGGAACAGCTTTGCTTACAGTATTTAAGCACTTGCCTTTTTGGTCCTATGTGGAATGCAGAAATACAGTATTAAAAATGGAACTTTTCACACCTCAAAATAGGTTTCATTTGGATTCAGTCAAATTTTAGGAAAGGTTTGTTGTGATCTTCTTTCTTTTAATCAAACCAGCTGGCTCACACCCACAAAACTTTCATTGTCAAAGATCAGCAGATTTCACTTGCAGATCCATTAAACAAACACAACCATATTCCCTTCTGTGAACTCAGCTCATGCTTTGGCAATTTTTTAAAAGCTCTTTTTAGAAATAATGTCCTCTAGGTTCCATGACCATTATCACTCAAACTCAAGTTGATATTAAAGTTCATTTAAAGATAGAAATACCCAAGTATACATACACATTATGCCACAGCCAACAGTGTTACCAAAACAAAAAAGAGATAAAATTGCATTATGATATTCTTCAAATCATTACTGAAACCCTTCCAGAACATGAAAGTTATTCTGGCATCTTGCTGAAGGTTAACTTTAGCATTCTGGAAGGATTTCAATAGTAATGAAAAGGAGAGGAAAGTAAGTAAAGCTATTTCAGAAGCATTCCTGAAGGATAATGCTAGCATGCTGGGGAGATTCAGTAGTTGGCTAGAGGGCAGCAAAATTATTTCTGAAGTATTCATGAAGGAGAACTTCAATAATTGAGTAATATTTCAAATAGTTCAGTGGTAGTGGTAAATAAATAGCACATGTACCCAGAAGGTAATTTCATTCTTCCAAATAACAAATGCCAGAAGTGTAAAGCCCACCACCAGAAAAAGTAGGCTTTTATGAAACAGGAGAAGAGTTGATTAAGCATTAAACCTAGACTCTGTTAAGGCATTCCTGACAAAAGTTGCAAAGGACAAAAGGTGACATGCAACTGTAAGCAAAAGAGCTATGGACAATTTAAGCTAAAGAGGTCTCACATAGGACTTTAACAGAGCATAGGGCCTGCGCTGACCTTGTATCCAGTGGGTGCTTCTATACAAGATGTTTTACTGTTCAGTAGAGCAAATTACTGCGTAGTAAGCATCACCGTCTACTTGTGAAAACCTTTACTGCACAGTCATTTGCTCTACTTGGCAGTTAATTTGCTACCTGCAAATGCAAGCAGCAAATTAACTGCCAAGTAATTACTGCACAGTAAGGCACATGTAGACTACTGACTAAGAGCAAATTTGCTCCCAGATAGCAGGGCAGCAGGGGGTGGAAGATTGCTTCCTGCCCCCAGGAGCTCCCTGCCACTAGGGTGGGCTCCAACACTGGGGCCTGGGCAGGGACAATGTCCCCCTGCCCCAGCAGCAGGCAGCTCCTGAGGGCAAGGAACAATCTACCTGTCCTTTCTCTGTGGTCATGGAGCTGGGACCAGCACCTGTCTGCATGTGGAGACTTCCCCGCCCAGCTGGGGGCCCACTGCTCACTGCCCCACCAACAGATCAGGATGGGGGCTGTGACTTGCCCCTCCTCCACAGCTCATTCCAAGCCCTCAGCCCTGATTGGAGAGCCAGGAGCTCCCTGCTGCTGGGGCAGGGATACATTGTCTCTGCCCTGGTAGCAGACAGACCCCAGGGGCAGGGTGTAATGTCTCAGCCCCGGCCAGGAAATAGCTGTCTCCTGGCCTGGTGCTCCCTGCCAGTCCCTAGGCTAGCACTCGGGGGATCCTAGAGCTCCCCCTGGCTGCTGCAGGAGGGCAGAGTAGGGTGGAAGAATCCCTCTCCAAACTGTTCCCATTGGACACGTCCACACATGCAAGCACGTGCACTTGCAGCAGCTCAAATAGAAGCAGTTCAAATTTGAGCTGGGGCTTTTTGCCTCAGTGCATGAGCCCAGACATGCACTTTGGTATGAAGCAAATTGTGCCACTTGGAGCAAAATAACCTTGCCTGTCTCCTCATGGATCTACAGCCAGGGGGAGCTAGAGCCCAGGGCCAGCACCTGTGGTGTCCCCAGCAGTACAAAAATCTGCCCTGGCAAGTAGCTCAGGGCTACTCACTCTCAGGAGCTTCTGGGGCCCAGCCAATTTGTACCTGGGGACACTATACCTCCTGCCAGCTGGACTGCTGAAGCAGCCGTGAGAGTTCCCTGCACCCTTTACCCATTGCAGCAGTCTGGCAGTGGGGACTGCTGCCTGGCTGTCACCTGCTGTGCACCTGCCAGACCCTGATGGAGACTGCATAGCCAGTAGAGGCATCTGCTCCTCTGGACCAGCTGCCAGTGGGTTGTGGCTGCAAATTTAGCCTTTGTGTGACACTACTGCCATTTTGCCCTCTGCCCTGCCATCTGGGCAGCTATCACCCAGTGTGGTAGCCTACTTCGAACTGTCAAAGCATGTCCTCCTGGCCTCAACTGGCCAGGAGGTCAGCCACCTCCAGCTGGGTCCAAGATGCCAGCTCTGAGCAGGCTCCTCTGCCCGGGCCCTGCCGCTTGCCTCCCTAGCAGGAATTCTGGTATTCCCTATTTGAAAACTGAAAAATCCCTTATAAAAAATCCAAAAGTCACTCTGTAAAATACCCGAAAATCCATGTTCCCCCACAAATAAAACAAAAGACCACTCTATGGAGAGAGAGTGAGAGACAGAGAGACAGTGACCAGTTGGCAATGTTTTATTGATATATCTACAGTGTTAAAGCAATTTGGAAGTCTACCAGTGTCTCTATCAATATAAAATGAATCCTAAGTACCTATATATTTTGCTGTTTGCCTTTTGTTTTCCTACCATAGAGCAGTTAGAGCTCCCTGTGAACCCTTCACTAACCAGGATGTGGGGACAGCTGCCCCTGCAGCCACAGCTCCTGCCAGCAGGTCTCATCCTGTCAGGCAGCTGCACATGCAGGGTGTGTGCTGGGGGTATGTGGGGTTTTCAGGAGGTGGGTGGGAAGGGGGCATGTGTGTAGCTGTGGAGGGATGTGGAGGGCCATGGGGTGCTTGGATGGATTGTGGAGAGACTTTATGGGGGGGCTGCTTAGAAGGGGTGGATCCCCTGCTCTCCACAGGGCTCAAACCCCTGCACAGCTCATGGGCTGCCCCTCCACAGGGCTACAACCCCCCACACAGGGGATAAAGCCCCCCCAACAGGGCCCACATGGCCCCTGCAGAGGCTACCACCCCCCACTCCAGGGCCCACAAACCCCACCCCCATTTGCTCCCCCAGTCCTCCAGATTGCTGTTCTGCCTGGCCCCATCCCCACCAGCTCCTGAAGCCCTCCGGATGACTGCCCCACCCAGTGCCACCCCATGCCTTCTCCAGCCCCCTCGATGGCTGCCCCCTGGCCCCAGCCTCCCAGCATTTAAAAAACAAAAACCAAAAAAACCCCTCACACTCACTAGCAGGGGCTGTGGGGCTTCTGGGGCCACATGGCAGAGGCCCCCTGCACAGCACAGGGCAGCAAGGGACAGTGGGGCTCCCCAATTGCCCCCTCACCTGGCCCCACCCCTGATGTCCGCCCTGCCCCCCCCCCCCCCCCCCCCCCCCCCCCCCCCCCCCCCCGGCTGGCCCCAGCAGTTTAGGACTGGAAAAAACAAAAAAGCCCCCATGCTCACTGGCAGTAGCAGCTGCCATCGGGGGCACTGGGACTACATGGCAGAGTCCCCCACACAGCATGGGGCAGCAGGGAGCAGAAGAGTCCAGTTCCAGCTTCCTGGCACCCGCACTGCTATTGCACCATCACGCGGGTGCAGCAGGGCTTCATGCACTGTTGGGCAGCTAGGGCCACTGCAGCTGTCACCTGGATCCTGTGCTGCACAGGGGTGCTCTGCCATGAGGCCCTAGTGACCCTGATGGCAGCTGCTACAGGGCTTTTTTTTTTTTAATTTCTGGGATGCTGGGACTGGGGTGGACAGTGATCAGGAGGCTCAGGGGGCAGGTGAAGGATGGGGCTGGGTGGGGGAGCCATTGGGGCAGCTGGGGGAGTGGACAGGGCCAGTGGTGGCCCCCCATGATCCAATCCCCCCACCCTCTACTTACCGGCAGGAGCCCATGTCCAGTTCCCTGCATGGGCAGGCAGCGTGCTTCAGCACTGAGGCAAGGGCCAGCCCTTGGAGTGAACAGTCACAGAATTGCTGAAAAATATTGGGACTAAAGTGGTAGCAATTAACATTAGCATTTACATGATGCCTTTATTCTTAATGCTGTGTATCACCATTAGCTAATTATTTTTGCACAACACCCAGCAATGAAGTAGGTCAAGTACTGTAGCTCCCATTTTGAGGGTAGGGAAACTGAGGGACTCAAGGTGGCTGAGAGACCATACCCAGAGAGTGGTGGTGGATAGGTCATTCAACCTGGAGGGATGTGGGCAGTGGGGTTCCCCAGGGCTCGGTCCTTGTGCCCACACTGTTTGATCTCTTTATTAGCAACTTGGATGAGGGGGTGAAAAGCACTCTGTTCAAATTCACTGACAACACCAAGGTCTGGGATGAGGTGGGAAAGCTAGAAGGGAGGGACAGGATACAGCTGGACCTGGACAGGTTACAGGGGTGGGCGAATGAGAATAACATGGGATTCAATACTGACAAGTGCAGGGTACTGCACTTGGGCAGTAAGAACCAGCAGCATACCTGTAGGCTGGGGAACTCCCTTCTTGAAAGCACAGTAGCAGAAAGAGATCTCGGAGTCATTATTGATCCAAAATGAACATGGGCCACCAATGCGAGGACACGGTCAGTAGGGCTAACCGCACCTTGTCATGCATCCGCAGATGCACCACAAGCAGGGCCAAGGAGGTGATCCCCCTGTATGTGACATTGGTCAGGCCACAGAGTACTGCATCCAGTTCTGGGCGCCACAATTTAGGAGAGATGTGGCCAGCATTGAGAGGGTCCAGAGGAGGGCCACTCACATGATCCGGGGACAGCAGGGCAGACCTTATGAGGAGAGGCTACAGGACATGAACCTGTTCAGCCTTCACAAGAGAAGACTGAGAGGAGACTTGGTGGCCATCTACAAACTTACTGGGGAGACCAGCAGGGAATGGGAGAGAACCTGTTCATCCATGCACCTCCCGGAGTAACAAGGAATAACAGCCATAAGTTGTTTGGGAGTAGGTTCAGGACATTAGACATTAGAAGGCTCTATTTCACAGTCAGGGCAGCCAGGATCTGGAACCAACTTCCAAGGGAAGTGGTGCTGGCTTCTACCTTGGGGGTCTTTAAGAGGAGGCTTGACAATTACCTAGCTGGGGTCATATGAGCCCCTATTCTCTCCTGCCCAGGGCAGGGAGTCGGACTTGATGATCTACTTAGATCCCTTCCAAGGATACATCTATGAAGCTATGAATCTATCCAGCCCCAGGCACTGACCCATGGGGAGCAAGAAGCACAAAAATGGTAGCATCTGTGCTGCTGAACTGGCTGCCACCAGGCCAATGATGCTACGATGTGTGCTTCTGCCACCCAGGATGTTCAGACATCCCATTACACTTCTGCCTGAACAGCTCATCTTATTTTTCCCCGTGGTCATGTTCTTTGTGTTGCATTTGCTCCAGGCCTGTGGTTCGTCTTCTTCATCCTGCACCTCTTCTAGATACCATACTTTGCTGGCAGCTGAACCTGAGTTAGCAAAGGTCAGACTTAGTTCATTACAACGAACGTGACTAATGTGTGGCAGGCAGCAATCTACATGCAAGCTTTTCACCCAGCACTAACGGTTATGCGAGTTTAGCCAAAAAGAAATGTGTGTGTGTGCATCTATGAAACTTTTTTGATACTGTGACCTTCTGAAGCTTACTTTGGTGTATCAGTGCTTTATGGTACCTTCTGGGATCCTTTGCCCAGATACTGCCTGGCTCAGATATATTACTGTTTATGGTTTTTCAGGTCTAGCTATGTCATTTTCTATCTTTCTCTACAGAATAGAGGGATTCTAGTATATGTGACTGAGAGAATCATGTGAATTATAGGCTGGCAAGGAATGCTGGCAAGGGAGACAGCCGAATGTAAACTCCAAGACATAGTGCGCTTGTGAGGGAAAGGGTTATGGAACTTCCTCATTTTGGGTAGAGACCTTAGTGACCGTTTAAGAAGCTCAAGAGAGAACTAGAAGGTGAGAGGTGAAAGCCCAGTGGGGGAGAACAGAGAAAAATGGGAGGAAGAGGTTTAGGAAGTGAGTCAATCATTTGTATCCTGCTGGGGTGAGAGGAAGAAGTGGGGCTAAGAGAAGTGGGGCCTCAGTTTTTCTTGAACTTCCATGTTTCAGTTCTTTTTTAACTTTTATCACCCTCAAAGAAGAGAAGTGTTAAACTTAGCTGGAAGAATAAACTTCTCTGCCAGGGAGAGGCATACTTAATCCTGTTGACTTCTATGCCATGAAAGCTAAACTGTGGCTATATAGCCTGTCTCTAATCCAATAAACCTTTGCAATGTACATGGATGATTCTGAGTTCTCCTGGGGTGCCTCATCTCATGCTTTTCTTTTAACAAGTAAAGAACAAATCTGTCAGAGCACACGTTCTAAAAGCCATTTTTTTCTTTTGCTCTTAAAGGCTAAGTATAGACAGTCAAAAAGCTTGAGGCTGAATCAATTCAGTCTTTGCAGGTTAGTCCAAACTGCAAAGACTGAACGGATAAGCCAGTGAACAGACATTCACTTTTGATTCTGGAAATGCAGCCACATGCCTACAGTGACCCAGGCCAGAATCTGGGTGGGGTGCTAGAGCATGCCTTCCTGCTTAGCTGGAGCAGATATCTTGGGCCAAGGCTATCCCATCCACCCTGTGAAGGGGGGATAGCAGGGAAGGTGCAAAGCATCATGAGATGCTGGGATACTGTGAATTAACTTGCATCTGTAAGGGATATGGGTTAGAAGTTCAATACATTGATTTAACCTAAATCAGTTAACTCTGATACTTCATCTACCCAAGTTTATTTTAAGCCAGTTTTGGCCATTTTGAAAATGGTTTATGTGCACTGAACTTCAGTTGTGTTACAGATTTTAACCAGTTTCCAATCACTTATACTGGTTTATGTGCAACTTCTGTCCCTAGCCAAAGAGGGTGTATCTCACAGAGGCCTAACAAGCAAAGTTGGGGCCTGGGCAAACCCTTTGGGGAAGTGGTGTGGGGGATGGTGGGGAAGCAGGGCAGTACTGAGAGCAGGGAATGGTGAAGATTCTAAGAGTGGAGGGGAGTGTTTACCTTCCAAGAGGCATGGGGCGGCGGGGTGAGTAGTGAGAGTGAGGAAGCTTGTATGGGTTCTGAGAATGGGGCAGCAGTCTTACCCATTTCAGGAATTCTTAAACACTCTATGGCTGAGCTGCTGCTGCTGCTGCTATTGCTATTGCCATATGCTCTGCTCACCCCAGCCATTGCCCTTAAAGCAACAGCAGCAACAACCACCAGGGATTGTTATGGAGTTTCCAGTATAGATAAGCTGTGGTGTTGCTCTTACTGCTGGGGTACAGCCTCCTAACTTGGCACCTGGGGCAGATGGCCCTCTCACCCCCGCTACTTATGCTACTGATATCTCACACAGACAAAACTTAGCAATGAACACTCTGATTTTTGGTAATTAGTGGTAGTTGGGTGATTTCCTAACCTTCATGATGATATATCAAGTGCTTGATTCAAGGACCTCACAACTTCAGGACAAAATAAGTGATACTGGTATTAGCATGAGTTAAAATATACAAGTCATATGTTTTCAGTTATATTGTGTTATAAGTCATAGTTCATCTAGTCTGACCCCCTGCCACTGGCAGGAGTACGTGCTGGGATCACATGACCCCAGACAGGTGTTCGTCGAACCTCTTTTTGAATTTACCCAAGGTAGGAGCGAGGACCACTTCCCTAGGAAGTTGGTTCCAGATCCTAGCCACCCTAACAGTGGAACAGTGCCTCCTAATCTCTAACCTGAACCTATTCTCCAGCAGCTTCTGGCCATTGTTCCTCATCACCCCAGGTGCTGCTGGGGAGAATAGGGCCCTTCCTATTTGCTGCTGATCTCCCCTAATGAGTTTGTAGGCAGCCACCAAATTCCCCCTCAGCCTCCGCTTGATGAGGCTGAACAGGTTCAGGTCCCTCAGCCTCTCCTCATAGGGCCTGCCCTGTTGCCCTCCAACCAAGTGGGTGGCCCTCCTCTGAACCCTCTCAAGGCAGGCCACATCCTTCTTAAAGTGCAGTGCCCAGAACTGGATGCAATACTCCAATTATGGCCTGACCAATGTCGTGTAGAGGGGGAGTATCACCTCTCTGGACCGGCTTGAGATGCATCTTTGGATGTACGACAAGGTGCGGTTGGCTTTGCTGGCTGCAGTCTGGCATTGGCGGCTCATGTTCATCTTGGAGTCAATAATGACTCCAAGATCCCTTTCCACCTCTGTGCTCATCATTTACTTCTCAAAAGTTAAATAGAAATATAAATTCCATAAATTGTAACAAATTGTGCAAATGACAATTTGCTGCCACTCTCCATGGGAGGGCATTGCACTCTAAAATGTAAGATGATTCTGTTATAATTTTTCCCTACCTGTAGTAGATTAATAAGGGAGAAGCAAACCCCATGTTCACATACAAAATTCTCAATCTCACTCAGCTAGCAATCCAAAAGTCCGGAACTTCTTTGGTCTAAACATTTAATGGGAAATCTCATCAGACAAATTTTCCTGACAGACATTGGGTGCTACCTGGGTTTGACTAAGCTGGAAATACCACAAAAACAGGCTTTCTCATAGTGTTTCAAGAGTTCCTCATAGCTAAAACAGGGAAGTGTGGTGACATGTTCAAGCTGAATCCAGGACACGATATATGTAGCCAACCAAACTTTTTTTAGCTCCCACAAAATGTTTTGTTTGATTTGAGTCAAATATTGGTCAATTTTTCTAGCTCGTTCCCACCTAATACCCCCATTGTTACCTCTCAGCTCTGTGTTCTTGGGGACCCCTAGCACAGAACACAGCCTGACTCACAAAGAATTCCCCACCCCTCCCCTCCTCTACCTAAACAAAAACTGATTATGAAAGACAAAGAAGATGCAGTGGGAGACATACCTAAAGCCCTCCAGATAAGGGTGACAAGAGTGAAGCAACTGCCCTAGGTTTCATTTGCATCTGAGATGGAACCAGATGACAATTCATTTACATGGCAGATGGAGAACAGAAAGCCTGAAGCAAAGACTGCAGTGAATTCTGGGATCAGAAAAGCAGGGGAGCACTGCCTGATGGGGGATCTCTGCTCCAAATGCTAATCAACCCACATTTACACCCACCCAGCTCAGCATTTATCAGACCAATTCTAATCTGGAGTTACAAAGGACTTCCCCCCCCCCACACACACACACCTCTAAGCAGAAGTAAAAGTTTAATAGGCATGTCAGGCCGTACATTCCCTGGTCCCACTATGGGAGTCCTACTTAAACTTGATTGACTAAAACTCGATTGCCAAGTTAGGGAATGCTGAGGCAAAGAGACTGAGTCAGAGGGGGTATGGGCAACATTTGAACAATGGTTAAGGGTTCATCACAGTATCCAGCCCATTGGAGCCCTGATGACAAATGCTGTCATACTTTTCCCAGGATGACTGGTGGAAGTCCTCCCCACAAAAGTGTATAAACACTCCAATAGTTGCCTTAAGTCTGTTAAAAGACTACAGTAAGATCTGGAAAAGTCATGCTAAGCTGAGATTTATTCACAACAGGTAAAAATCCAAAACCCTGATGCTGCAAGCTATCTATTGTTTCTGAAGAAACAATGAGGTATCCCATCCAGTATATCCACTATCCATAGGAATTTCAAGCTGACTCCTAAGTGTCTAGTTACTCTTTAACCTTATGTTTTTCCTGGTTATTGATCAGTTTCTTGATATGTTCCAAACCAGATAACCCCTTGTCAATAGAAAAGACAATTATTTACACTATTAAAAGAATGCTTTGAAGAAGCTGAAGTGAGGGTATAAACATCTGGAAAAAAAAGCAGCGAAGTGTGCTTCAAGAGGAGAAATCTCTCTGTTATTCTCGAGAAGCTGGAAGAAACAGATCGTCTCCCTTCAAAGACTGTGCTAGGAACTTTACCTGTCAGCATTGGAACCTGAGTGCCTTGGACCGGTGAGATCCCAGCTCTCTCTTTTCTCTCTAGGCATAGATTTCTGAACTTGAACTGTATTAGTGAAGCTTGAGCTAAGTTTCCCCAAATACTTAGTGAAACCAGGGTAGTATTGTAATTGTTTGTGTTTGTTTTTCCTTTGCATGTCTATTACTACTAGTACCATTATATATTTCATATACTTAGCAATAAATAACTTTTATAGTCAAACTGGTAGTAACTGGGTGTATTTTTCCTTCTTTACTTTTCCTTCCCCGCTTGCTCTGCAGCAACACTTCTTTTACCTAAACTAAAGATCCCTGTGAAGCCCAAAAATACTGTGGGGTCTGCTCATCAAGAGGCTAAAGATTGGGACATGCTGAATTTGAAACACATAAGGGGATTAGCTTGTACAGGCTGATTGACCTAATTTAACTCAGACATGAGTTAAAGGTCAACCGTACCCTGTCATGCATCCACAGATGCATCTCGAGCAGGTCCAGGGAGGTGATCCTCCCCCTCTATGCGGCACTGGTCAGACCGCAGCTGGAGTACTGCGTCCAGTTCTGGGCGCCACACTTCAAGAGGGACGTGGACGATATGGAAAGAGTCCAGAGGAGGGCCACTCGTATGATCAGGGGTCAGCAGGGCAGGCCTTATGAGGAGAGGCTACGGGACCTGAACCTGTTTAGCCTCCACAAGAGAAGGTTAAGGGGGGACCTTGTGGCCTGCTACAAACTGGTCAGGGGGGATCAGCAGGTATTGGGGGAGTCCCTGTTCCCCTGTGCGCTGCCAGGAGTGACCAGGAATAACGGTCACAAGCTGGCGGAGGGTAGGTTTAGATTAGATATTAGGAGGCGCTACTTCACAGTCAGGGCGGCTAGGGCCTGGAACCGGCTTCCAGGGGAAGTGGTGCAGGCTCCTAGCCTAGGGGTTTTTAAAAGGAAGTTAGATGAGCACCTTGCCGGGGTCATCTGACCCCGGTGCTCTTTCCTGCCAAGGCAGGGGGTCGGACTAGATGATCTACCTAGGTCCCTTCCGACTCTAGCTACTATGAAACTATGAAACTATGCCCCAATGAACTGAATGCTGGCCCATGAGGATGTCAGCTGGACACCCAGCTCAATTCAGAGTGTCCCAGGGGCCGGGGTAACAACAAGAACTCACCGGCAGCACGAGTTGATGTCCCAGGGAGAGTCGCGCGGCTCGTGAGCCGGTTTTTTATACAGCTGTGGCCGGCCGGTGACGTCAGCGTAGAACGCCGACCGGCGAAGATAAAAGTGGCGGCGGCTGCAAAGGGAGAGGGGGATGGCCCCGAAGAGGGAAATCCGCTGACAGAGGAAGAAGAAGGTGAGGCCCCGCAGCATCCAGGGAAGGACGAGGAGCCAGAGCTGGAGGAACTGGAGGGAAGGAGCCGGTGGCAGCGTCCGGGAGTCAGCAGCAGACAAGAGGCATCTGGACCAGATCGCAGCAAAAGGAAGGCACCGCAGAGGACTCGCCAGAGCCAGCTGCACTCGGGGCGTGGTAGGGCGACAAGGATCCATAAGGAGGAGCCAGATCGGGGCGGGGTCGCTGCTGGGACCGCGGATGCCCCAGCCCATTAGAAAGCATAGGTCCTAGGGGCTGAGGGTCTGGAGCCAGATCCATAACTATAGAGGCTCGACCCTTTGAGTATAGGAAAAGGGGTAAAGGAAGGCAGCAGAGGGGCAAGAGGAGTCATGTGCCACCTCCTCAGGGCCAGCTCTGGAAGGTGGCGTAAGGCCAGGGTGCAGGGGTGGTTGGAGCCCCGTGTACATCTGTCGGGTGGACCCGGGCAACGAGAACCCGTCAGACGACTCCCCCCCCATTGACGATACATCAAGACGTGGCAAGCGAGAGCGGGGTGGTGACGCAGTGAAAGAACATCCGTTTTGCCCTCAAGGGTCTCAGGGCACGACTGACATTCAAAGGGTGGCACCCTCAGGAGCGAGCAAAGCCCCACAGGCACACAGAGGTATTCAGTTTACCTGTGTGCTTGTATCTGACTGCAGTTTATTGTTGCTCTGATTAACTGATTCCTGGCATATGAGGGTTTCAGCCTGTCCATGCTAATCAACCTGGCCAGGTTAGGCGTGTCATGTTAATCTGTGTGTGTTTGTGTGTATGACTGATTTGGTGACTGGAGGAACCCAGACCCATTGAAACTGAGTCCTGCAAGATAGCTCCATTGGGGGTGAGGACTTGCAGAAGGGAGATATTCAGCTCTGTATAGAAACACAAGTAACACAAGCAGCACATTGATAGAATTACAAAGACCCTATAAATGAATCCTCAACAAATGAGCACACCCCAAAGTGATGGGCAAATCTGGTAACACCATCAGCAAAAACACTTTTCAGAAAGCAGCTATTCAGCAAAATCATTTCAGAACATTATATTCTGACATGTGCTACTAGGTTTTCCATAATTTCATAAATTTCATAGACATTCAGGCTGGAAGGGACCGTGGAGGGGATCATCGAGTCCAGCCCCCTGCCCCACGGGTAGGAAGTCAGCAGGGATCATAGGATCTCAACAAGATAAACTTCCAAATGTGTCTTGAAGGCATTCAAAATGGGTGCTTGAACCACCTTTGGCAGAAGTCTATTCCAAACCTTGGGGGCTTGGACAGTAAAGAAGTTCTTCCTTATGTCCAGCCTGAATCAGTTGCGGAGGAGTTTGTGACCATTCGATCTTGTCATCCCTTGGGGCACTCTGGTGAACAGACATTCCACCAGATCCTGGTGAACACCCCTGATAAACATATAGGGCCACCAGATCGCCCCTGAGCCTGCACTTTTCAAGGCTGAAGATTCCCATGGCTCTCAGCCTCTTGTCATAAGATCTGTTTTCCTGACCTCTGATCATGCGCATGGCTCTCCTCTGCACTCTCTCAAGCTTGTCCACCTCGTTTTTGAATTGTGGGGCCCAAAACTGGATGCAGTACTCCAGCTGTGGCCTCACCAATGCCGAGTACAATGGGAGAATGACGTCCTGGGATTTGCTTGAGAAGCATCTATGGTTGCAAGCCAGTGTTTTGCTCACTTTACTAGCCACAGGATCACATTGAAGGCTCATGTTCATCTTGTGATCAATCATGACCCCCAAGTCCCTTTCCCCTGCAATGCTAACCAGTGTAGCACTGCCGAGCCTATAAGAATGCTGTAGGCTTTTCCTCCCAAGGTGGAGAACCTTGCATTTTTTGGTGTTAAACACCATCAGGTTCTCATCTGTCCATTTCCTGAGCCCGTCAAGGTCAGCCTGGATCACCCTCCTGTTCTCAGGTGTTGATGCTTTACCCCAGACTTTGGTGTCATTGGTGAACTTGGCCAGTCTGCTTCTGACACCAATGTCTACATCATTGATGAAAACGTTGAATAGTATAGGCCCTAGGACAGAGCTTTGAGGGACCCCACTGGTCACAGTGCACCACGATGATTGACTTCCATCAACCACCACCCTCTGGGTCCTACTGCGGAGCCAATTCCCCAGCCAGTGGACCATGGTGAGGCTGAGGCCGCAGTTAGCCAGTTTTGCCAAGAGGTGATCATGGGCTACCAGATTGAAGGCTTTTTTAAAGTTAAGATATATGACATCAATCTCTTCCCCCTTGTCCAGGTGATAGGTCACCTGGTCGTAAAAGGCCATGAGATTGGTCAAGCAAGACCTACCCGCAACAAACCCATGCTGGCTATCCCTCGGGATATTGCTGTCAGCTAGTCTGTTAAGAATGGCCTCTTTGATAACCTTTTCCAAGACCTTTCCCAGGATAGAGGTCAGGCTGATGGGCCTGTAGTTTGCCAGGTCTACTTTCCTTCCTGTCTTGAAGATAGGCACAACATTGGCTGGGAACAAATTTATGAAAAACCTCCCATCTAAAAATTGCAACTGAATGCCAACAGTTCTCAGATGTGATCCAGCAAATTCAGCCTGTCTTTAAGTAATGATGCCGAAATGTTCTCTCTGGGAAAGCCTTTCCACCATTAGAATGACACAATTCTGAAAGCCCTTTCTGCTCCTAAACACACATTACAATAAAAATGTAAATTAATAAAAAGAACAACACGAATAAAAATAAATAATAATAAATTCTACCCCAAGTCAAGTTTTCACACTGAAAACAAACACAGAGTAGGGACTCCACAAAAAATTCCAGGGACATTTTTTTCTTGGTATTGATTTGGTAGAAAAGTGCTCAAAAACTCCAGTGAGCACTACAGTACCTTAGTGTAAACCCCCAAAATAAGATATTTTTACAGAAGGCAACATTCAAATGCACTTTCTGTATTTATTAAACACGGCAAACTTGGTTCTAACAGCTATAAGATAATGATTGTACATGCAGTGCTGAGTTTCCATGGTAAGTACTTACAATGAGCTGCTCACAAAACATCTACAGGATTATTCACAGGAAGTATTTGGTGAATTATCTGAGTGATAAATTCATTGAGGAAAATAGCAATCTGCTTAGAAATTGGTGTGCATGGGGACAGGAAAAGGTGAAATATGTCCGGTAAATGATTTAACATGAAATACTTTTCTAAATCTAATGGATACTGTGTTGTCATTCTCTAAAGCATTATCTGCCATTTATGGTGGTCCCTACTGATTTAGGTATGATGATATAGCATCACATGTAGACATGCTCAGTAAGAGTTTCTGGGTAGGTGTCTATACATGCGGAGATTAGGGAGAAGATGTGCTCCCAGCTCCCTGCAGCCCTGCAATGGGCCCCTGCCTCTACTGGGGGGAGCTCCTGGCTACCCTCAGTGCTAGCCCAGGGGCTTGCAGAGAGTACCATGCCAGGAGAGAGCTGTCTCCTGGCCCCAGGTGGTGCCTGCTACTGGAGCAGAGACAATGTCCCCCTACCCCAGCAGCAGGGAGCTCCTGGCCCTGGCTCCCCAATCAGAGGCATGAGGCTTGAAAAACTTGCAGAGCAGGGGAAGGTCCCAGCCCCCTGCCCTGATATGTTGGTGGGGCAACTAGTAGCTAGCTTGCTGCTAGCTGCCCCACTGGCAGATTGGGACACGGGGCTGGGACCTTCCCCATCCCGGCAGCAATTTCCAAGCCCCGTGCCTCAATCACATGATTGGGGTCTGGAGCTCAGACCTGCCCCTGACCGGGACAGTTCCCAGGCAACCCCAGGCTGCATGGGGAAGCCTGCACATGCAACCCAGAGCTGGCTGGGAACTACCCAAAACAAAGCAGTCCCCAGCCATCTCCAGGATGCATGTGCTTCCCCACACAGCCTGGGGATGGCTAGGAACTGTCCTGGTTAGGGGCAGGTCCCAGCCAGCTCCAGACTGGGTGGGGAACTGTCCCCATGCAGAGGGCTCCCAGTCCCTGTTCTGCAATTGCAGAGTGCGGCCTGGGAAGCTTGTTCTCAATCCCTGCTCCACAATTGCAGAGAAGGGGATGGGAACAAGCTCCCTGCCCCCACTCCACGATCATGTTTGGGGAGCAAGGCCTGGAAGCTCCTTGCTGTCAGGGAAGGGGGATACTGTCCCCATCTGTACACTCAGGGTGGGGGCTAGGGAGCTTGCTCCCCACCTGGCTCTGTAAGGACAGAGCTGGGGAGGGAACAGGATGGGAAGCTTGTTCCCCCCCACCTCCACTCTGCACACATGGAGTGGGGGAGGGGGAAGAAGGTCCCAGTCCCCACCAGCAGGGATCTCCCAGAACCAGCTCTGCAACCGCTGGGCCACTACTGGGTGATGCTTATCTTCCAGTCCAAGCTTCACAGTCACGGGGCTCAGGCTGGGAGGCCCTTGTGTCCCAGCAGCACCACAGAGCTCAGGCTTCAAGATAAGCATCTTTCAGCAGTGGCTGAAAGTCCAAGTCCCCAACTGCGGATTTCAGGCTGCATGGTTTTGGAGCTGCTGCTGGGAGATAAGGGTCCCATGACCATGAAGATCAGGCTGTCAGATAAGCATTTCCCAGCCCCCTGTTCCCCAATCACAATCTCAGAGCAGGGGGCTTAGAGCTCCCTGCTGGCAGGGCAGGGGGACATTGTCCTCATCAAGGCTCCTGTGGCAGAGCCCACCCTGGCAGCAGGCAGCTTACAGGGGTGGGAAGCAATTTCCCGTCCTCTGGTGGGCAGCTGACCGGGAGCAGATTTTGCTCCTGGTCAGGCATCTACATGAGTACTATGATGCTGTTACTAATGCTGAGTAAAGTTTCTACTTGCATTTGCAGGTAGCAAATTTACTCCATATTAGGGAGGTTTACTGAGAAGTAAGCGTGTGCACATTTAAATGCAGGTGCTTATTTCACAGTAAATATGCTAATACAAAGTTAAGTATCTCATGTAGACATGCCCTCTTTTTGCCTTTTGCATCTCAAAACCAATTTATTCAAAATTCAGGGTTTCACATTGTATTAGTTTTTTTAATAACAGCATCCTACACTACCTCAGTAGTGTAATTATTGTAAGTATAGTGTCTTAGATCAGTACTGGGGTATAAAAGGGTGTGTTTATAAAGGTTACTGCTGCATGAGTGGGAGTTTTTAAATCTCCTCCAACTCTTTCCATATTTATGGAGTATGTATTCACAGGGTCCAATAGTATTACCATTTGCATAGTCTGAAGAGGAGAGATTAGATTTATCAGCATTTTTTTAAATGGATGTTCTTCAAGAATAGCCCCCAGAAAGCAGAGGCCAATGCAGTAAAGGCAGCTTCATTAATCATCTTCACCATTTGAAATAAGGAAGAATAAATAAATAAACATCATAGCATCATGATCATGTATCAACCGTTATTTTAGGTCAGGCCCACATTAAACATAATCCCAGAGATGTCAGGAGCTGTGTCATGGATGTTTATATAAACTTTTTTTTTATGAATGGAGGCATATAACCTTACATTCAGCTATATAATAATGCTATCAATAATATCAAAGTGCACATATGACAGTGCAATGAATTAATCCTGTGTGGATTAACCTTTCTTTAAAGTACAGATTTAGGGACATTGGTGTTCTGTTTTAGTAGGTGATGGAAAATGTTCTGGTGACACCAAGTTTAAATGTTTCAAATAGTGCAGTGGGCCAACCCATATGTCTCTGAAACAGGAAAGAATATCAATACAAATTGATATATCTACAATAAAGTCCATCAGTAAAGAAAAACTCCATAGAAGCATCAGCTTTCAGGAATTACTTTGAAAATACTTCATCAATTATCCAAATGCTATTCATCCCAATTATTCAGTTATGTGAATGCAGGATTCATTGCCAACCTGCATTGTGTGTGGTTTAATGTGAGAGCAATGGAAATTAAAAAGAAACAGTTTTAATGATTGAGAAAAAAATTGAAATAATCAAGACTCAAAGAAGTTTAATCTGTTTCAAACCTGCTTTAGACTTTGGTATTGGAGTACATTTATTTAATACGTGTTTCATTAACCAAACAGATTTTGCTACCCAAGAGTTCAGATAATTGACGTTTCACTGTAGTATGAAGGAGAAATTTCTCAGAAAACTAGCAGCGGTGTCAAGGGTGGCAACCTTAGCAAATGGAGGGAGGAGGGGGTATGATGGAATAACATGAAAAGAGGTGAACTGGCTGCCCAAAGAGTTACTGCTAGGATTGTGTTTGCTACAAAAATTCAAAAGCCTGGAAACCTTAGACTTCTGTGATTTGATTGGATGATGTACCTCACATCCTTTTCTCTCCTCCCCTGCCAAAAATCTAGTTGTTACCTGAAAAACCTATAATTCTTAAAAATATACAATTCAGCAAAAATTATCTTGTGCCTCAGAATTTAGAAATACCATCTGTTTTACTATGAAGTAATTCACTCCCAAAAGATTATAGGCACAGACTTTGATCCCATGAAGAGATCAGCCATAAACATCACTTTTAAGCTCCCTTGAACACAGAACAGCATGTAGCTATCACCTATCATAGTGCTAGTCTTGACAGAGGAGGTTGGACTCCCCAGGAAGAATGGACATGTTCTGATATGTGCTCTGCAGCAATTGGGACCAGTTCAACATGGGGTATAATGGATGATGTTGCATCACATAAATAGGTAAAGGCATGGCCAACCATGCTCTGGAGCTCAGAGATGCACACAGGATTGTGCCTTTGGCATTTCATAGATTTCATAGATTTCATAGACATTAGGTCTGGAAGGGACCTCGGAAGATCATCGAGTCCAGCCCCCCACCCAAAAGGCAGGAAGTCAGCTGGGGTCATAGGATTCCAGCAAGATAAGCATCCAATTTACTCTTGAAGGTGTTCAGTGTTGGTGCTTGAACCACCTCCAATGGCAGGCTGTTTCAGACCTTGGGGGCTTGGACAGTAAAGAAATTCTTCCTTACATCCAGCCTGAAACAGTCTTGCAGTAGTTTATAACTGTTTGACCTCATCATCCCTTGGGGCACTCTGGTGAAGAAACATTCCCTCAGATACTGGTGGTCACCTCTGATAAACTTATAGATCAACCCTAAGAATGCTTTTTTTCAGGCTAAAGATCCCCATGGCTCTCAGCCTGTTGTCATAAGGTCTGTTTTCCTGACCTCTGATCATGAACATGGCTCTTCTCTGCACTCTCTCAAACTTGTCCACATCCTTTTTGAATTGTGGTGCCCAAAACTCCAGCTGCAGTCTCACCAAGGCCGAGTACAAGGGGAGAATGACGTCCCGGGATTTGCTTGAGAAGCATCTATGGATGCAAGTCAGTGTTTTGGTTGCTTCACTAGCTGCAGCATTGCATTGCAGGCTCATGGTCATCTTGTGGTCAATAATGACCCCCAAGTCCCTTTCTTCCATAGCGCTAGCCAGTGTAGTACTGCTGAGCCTATAAGGATGATGCAGGTTTTTCCTCCCAAGGTGGAGAATCCTGCATTTTTCAGTGTTAAACACCATCAGGTTCTCGTCCACCCATTTCCTGAGCCTGTCCAGGTCAGCCTGGATCTCCCTCCTGTATTTTGGTGTGGATGCTTTGCCCCAAAGTTTGGTGTCATCGGTGAACTTGGTCAGTCCGCTTCTGACTCCAATGTCCACATCATTAATGAAGATGTTGAACAATATGCATCCAAGGACCCCGCTGGTCACAGGGCACCATGATGATTGACTTCCATCAATTACTACCCTCTGGGTCCGACCACAGAGCCAGTTCCCCAGCCAGCGGATCGTGGTGGATCCAAGGCCACAATTGGCCAGTTTCGCCAAGAGGTGATCATGGGATACCAGATGGAAGGCTTTTTTGAAGTCAAGCTATATGACATCAATCCCTTCTCCCTTGTCTAGGTGATAGGTCACCTGGTCATAAAAGGAAATGAGATTGGTCCAGCAAGACCTACGCACAACAAACCCATGCTGGCTATCCGTCAGGATGTTGGCGTCAGCCAGTCCATTAAGGATGGCCTCTTTAATAAACTTTTCTAAGATCTTCCCCGGGATAGAAGTCAGGCTGATGGGCCTGTAGTTGCCGGATCCACTTTCCTCCCCTTCTTGAAGATAAGCACCACATTGGCCTTCTTCCAGTCTTCAGGCACTACACCAGAGTGCCAGGAGTCCTCAAATATCTGTGCCATGGGCTGGGCTATGATGCTCACCAGTTCCTTGAGTACCTTGGGGTGTAGATTGTCAGAGCCAGCTGACTTGAAGGTATCCAACCTCTCAAGGTGTTCCTTTACAAGGTCAGCATTGATGAAGGGCAGGGGATTTCAAGTGAGTTCTCAGTTTTATCCCAAGAACTAGACCATTGTTTCCAATAGGTTTATGCAAATCTGGAGTAAGGACAAGTAATATGATAGCCCACCTGAAGCATGCAAATATATTACAAATTAGTGCTAGTCAACCCTCTGTCAAAGGTATCTGTTCAACTTGTATCTGAACACTGATGTATTCCCTGTATAACCACTAAGTGAGTGTCCCTTGTACACGTATACATAGATCATTGCAGCCAGAGTCCTACAAATAGCAATGGATGAATAAGAAACTTCATCAATAAAGAACTAATCTTCTTTCTCTAAACAGGGCAGGCAGAGGTCAGGGAAGCATGGCATACTAATGTCAACTCTTAAGTCATGAGAAGATCAGTCTCACCAGTGTCTCTTGCCCATGTTGTTCACAACGTTCTTCATAAACTTCATGTTCCTTTCCCAGATCTCTGATTCTGATCTGATGAGGTAGGAAATCTAAAGGACTATGTTGAGATGTTGTCTTCATAACTCACAAGCACAAGAGGTTGTCCTTCAAGAGCAAAGCTTCCTTTGGCAGGGGACCAGACTTGATGATTGTACTGGTCCCTTCCAGTTCTGATTCCATAAGTTGTAGGCTCAGGATATGAGCTGAATTGGTAACCCTGGAAACAAACACACACAAACACGCCTTGTTGATTT
Source organism: Crocodylus siamensis (assembly GCF_052110815.1). Classification (NCBI taxonomy): domain Eukaryota; kingdom Metazoa; phylum Chordata; order Crocodylia; family Crocodylidae; genus Crocodylus; species Crocodylus siamensis. The sequence continues at coordinate 142,293,428 of NC_143396.1, forward strand.
ATAGAATTGGGATGGCATGCACAGTTTGTCAACACATTTCTCCTCATCACCTCACCAACATGCTTCAGACCTTCCATGGATGTGAGGTCAGGGCACCCTTGGACTTTCTGTTGGGAAAAACAACCTATGCCTATCTAGGGACTGAACTTTGATCATCAGTTCATCTCACATAACCCCACACAGAAGAAAATGAGGTTTCACTACCTTTGTGTATTAGGTTAAATTAAGTGACTAGGTGCTTATTTCTTTAACCGTCCAATGAACCATTCAGTGTTCCCAAGTTTATGGTTATCATTAGGACTGTGCAAAGCTTCAGGTGGTGATTCTATTCAGAGGAGATTCAGCCCCATTCAGTGGCCAAATCTCCAAATCTGTATCAAATTAGGGGACCAATTAAAAGGTCTGAATCAATCTGAAGCTCTCCGAATCTTCGGAAAAGATTCAGAGAGCTTCGATGGTTCGGATAGTCCCTGGTGGCTGCAGCAGGGAGCTGCAGCCAGACTCAGAGCTGGTAAGTAGGGGATGTGGCAGGGGGGGCTGGGGGAAGGGACCATGGGGGCACCCCTGCCAGCACCCAGCCCCTGCCTGCTCCCTCAGCCCCCTACCCCCCAACCACTACCTCAGCACCCCCCCATGGCTGCCCCACCTGCCCCAGCTCCCAGCCCTTTAAAGAAAAGCCCCAATGCTCACCGGGTGCTGCTGGGTGGGGAGCGATCCCCACTGCCCCCCACTGCCCCATGCTGCATGGGGGGCTCTGCATCAGCCCCCCAACATGCCCCCCCACGGCTGCCCCACCTGCCGTGGCTCCAGCCCTTTAAGGAAAAAAATGGAGAAAAGCCCCAGGACTCACAACTCCTGCAGCAGCCTCTGGGCTTCAGGGGGCTTGTGCAGAGCCCCCCCCACCACATGGCATGGGGCAATGGGGGGCAGTGGGGATCGCCCCCACTCAGCAAGAACCATGAGTCCAGGGTTTTTGTCATCTTTTTTTTCTTAAAGGCCTGGAACTGCAGGGCAACCATGGGGGGTCTGGGGGACCATGGGAGGGATCGGGGGGGCTCCTGTAGAGCCCCCCATGCAGCATGGGGCAGTGGGGGGCAGCTGAGATCACCGTCCCACCCAGCAGCACCTGGTGAGTGGGGCTTTCTTTTCCCCAAGTGCCAGGAGCTGGGGTGGGTGGGGCAGTCATTGCTGGACTGCGGGGGATGGGCCTGGCTGACTCGGAGACTCAGAGATTCCGCAGCAGCTGAATATCTGAATCAGATTCAGCTGAATTGATCTGGGACAGTGCTTTGAATCACTGAATTGAATCACTGTTCCCCAAAACAGCCGAATCCAAATCTGAAGTGAATACTAGCCGCTTCGCACTACCCTAGTTATCATTATCCTCTCTTGAATAACTGGCTTCTTTAATGGTAACCCAGTAGTAACCCAATAGCACTGACCATCCCTGAAATGAGATTTTGCTGCCTGTTCTCATTTAAAAAGCTTACTAGAATGGAGTTTTCAGCAGTGATATAGAAATTAAGTTTATTTACTTATATACTAAAATCACATATGCACCTTATTCTATGATAAACAATATGATTAAAATGAGGGAAAATCTACTTTTTCATTCAGAATCTTGTGCACTAAAAAATTTTTTGTTGCTACAAAAAGACTTTTTTATTAAAACAAACTTTTTTCATTAATTGTCAATATTATCTAAACTTTCCATTTTCTGTTATATTTTAATAATTATATTTACCCAAAAAAGTTGGAAAACAGTTTGTTTACTGAAATTTCTTAGTGAATATCAGGTTCTCAACAAAAAAAGGATAACATTTTAGTTAAAAAGATCACCAAAAATTTGCTGGAAATGAAGGCTATATTTCAATTTTCTGCAAAACAGAAATAATATCGAAGTTACAAAATTCACCATGGGCTCTTGTTACCATTTTTTAGTACTGAGAAGAAAGAGAATACTTTTCTAAATTATATATTTTTGGAATTGTATTTAATTTCTCTTGACATCTCCTGAAAGCAAGTTGAAGATTTTCTGTGAGAGTTAGTTACTAATCTTCCTTGCCCAATTAAAATTCCCTTTTTAAGTCATCAACATTGAGGAAAGTGATTTTAGTTTTAAAACACTAATTTGATATGTTGTGGTTCATTTTATTTATTAACCAATTTGTTACTGGATTGATTTCTTTAAGTGCTAAGTTTTAAAAAGGAAATGCTGACACAACCTTAAGTATAACCATAATAGAAAGTGCTATTCTAATAATTCAGCTGAATAAATACAAGCTACCATTTAGTTATTTTCCCAGGAACTGAATAAACAGCTACTTCCTTTTTAGTGTCTCTTTTTAAAATTAAAGTTCCACAACCAGCTAATCATCACTATAAAATTGTCTATTAAAATAAAACACAACTTTTCTTTTGTTTATTTTACAGAATAGTTGTGGTTCCATATTAGTCATGTAAAAAAACCCTCACAAAACACATAAACCTATTTGGCAATGAACCAGAATTTCACTTATTACAAAGCAATGTTTCTGAACATACAGTGAAACTTTTATATGAGTAAAAGATGGGCTAAGCTGAAAAATACATTTGCTGATCCATATTTCAGAAGCTCAGGACTGTTTGACTACAGGGATTTGGTTCAAACTATTGTTTTGGAGGACCTGGTCATACTCTATAGTTAAGTTTAAGTTAACATGGACACCTAACTTGTCATTTATGAAGAATTATTAGTATTCTCCCCCCGTTCCCTCAAAATAACAGGACTTGTTGAGTACTGAATGACTTTTCTGATGATTTATAAGTGGATCCCTTAAGGGGTTTATGAATTAAATTTATTTTAAAAATGAATCCTGGTATCCAATTTTTTTTCTTTTACCTAAGTCTATCGGTTAAATCCTTTGCTGCTAAAAATCATCATGGGTCCACTTACCCTTCAGTGGAGCTAAAATGTTTTATAACAGGTGATGTTAGTCTGGCTCTGAATTTTAAAATTCTGTTTAATCAAACCTAAAACCACTAAAATGTACAATTGTTTGGCCATTGCATTGTGTCACTACAGGCAAAGTTAAGGGCAATTAGATGTCTTAACTCTAAACATACATACTTCAGCATTGGATCTGTTCAGAATTATTTTTTCTCCCACAGTAAACTGGACCCTTAGTTGGAAAAGCTGTTTGTCTTTTTAACCAAACTGAAATAAAATTAGGAGGTACTTTCCCAAAAAATATAATTTAACCCAAAATGCAATTTTTTTTATTGAAAACTTGTTTGGACAGAAATTTTTTAACCAGTTTTACTTAACTTACCTGGATTTTTGCTACATTTAACATGTATTTCTTTGACTGAAAACACTTGTTTTGGAGCTAATGGCAACACGATCTTAATTCTTCTTTTTACTTATAAATTACTGATGCGTACTCTCAGGGCCTGTCTACATTGCAGAGTCTCTGCAGCTATATGTCAGAAGAGCCCCCTAGTGGAAATGTGGCATGTGCTGCCAAAAGGCAATATTCAGCTGGTTGGTTTAATTACTCCACCTCCTGAAATGACAGGATCTCAGCTGACACAATCCCTGTTAGCATAACTGCACCCACATCAAGGATTTTGTTGACATAGCTGCATCAGCTAGAAGGTGTGATCCTTTTCAGACCGCTGACCAACATAGTCATGTCAGCAAATCTTTGCAGTGTAGATCAGACCTCCAGCTTCATTTCATTTCTAAAAAAATTGCTTGAACATACAAACTCCTTTGGTTATATTGACCAAATCCTCAACTTAAACTACCATAGCTTCAAAGATGTCCATGCATCTGAAGATCTTGTCCATTACTTTGATGCTCAGACACATATTACAATGGGAGATGTCCATTATAAAACAACAGTTAAGAATTTTAGTGGAAAGGATAGAGCCAGACTGAGTCCTTTCGCAACAGAGATATCTGTACAATATGCCTCTAACAAAAGTTTGCTAATTCAGATTTTCTGGTTTTCATTCAAGGCACTTCCTATTTTAATTTAGCTAACAGCCACTCCTCTGGGTGGCTGGTGTAACAGTTCTTGAGTTTTCACACTCTTTAGCTGTACTAATTACTGGCTTTTAAGCAACTTAGGCTTTTTGTTCTTCTTTGTTAACATGACAGCAAGTGGGTGGCAGCTATGTCAATCAAGTCAAATATAGAAACCTAGCATGATATTGCCATTAATGTCTTGTTAATTTCATAGCCATAATTACAGCAGTTTAAGATAACAATTTCTTTCATGATAATGACATCAGATACATTTGAACCTATTTTCTCCCCATGACTATATGGGTTTTTTTTCTTGCAGTGTGTGTGGAGTAATTAAAGAAACAATCCAAATAGTTGTTTGGAGTGGGTGGGTGGGTGTGTGTGGGAGAGAGAGAGAGAGAGAGAGATTACAGAAGGAATATAGTTGATGAGGAGAAACAGAAAATTAGTTATATGTCCATGGTCTCACGACTTTCTAGGCTTTGACCTCAAAAATCTGAAACCATCCATGAAAATTAAGAAACTGTATTAAACCCGCTTCGGGTTGAGAGTAACCTTCTGATGGACACTCTACAGCAGAGCAGTTGCTGATAAGCTTTCTTAATGGGAAGAGGACAGGTGTTAGACCTGATCCCATTGTGGCTTAGACTTGTTTAATGCTTTTCCATTAGTCTTGATCTGTTCTCCAAGCTTTCCACCTGCATAACTAGCAAGTCATATGAAGTAGAAATATGTTGTCATTTAAAATTGTAATTAATGATAAAATTTTAAAAGGTCAACATTTTAACAAAAGTGGAGTAGGGGGGGATCCATTTTTTTCAAACAATCCCCCTCCTGCCTTTTTTTTACCTGCTCAATTGGCAGCAAAAAGGGAATGCAAATGGTATCTCTGTGAGCTGGGGCTCTTGAGAATTTAAACTGTGATTATTCATTATGAACGTTAGGTTGTGTTCATTGTGAATTAGATTGTGAATGTTCATTGCTTTTGTTGCCTGTTGAATGAAAACTTCTGAATATATAAAGATCATTAGCAATGTAGAAATAGAAGTGATCTTTAGAAATAGATTTAAATAGGTGGAAAAATTAGTATATTGACCAAGATCACTTATGCAGATGAGCAAAATGACACAATTAAAAAGTAGGCTAATTTTTATATTTATTGCTTTAATATTTAGAGTTGTATAAGCAACTACAATGCACATGGATTCTGTTGGACAAAACTGACTCTTCTTTTATGTGAAACAAGTATTTTTATGTTTTCCATGACAAATGTGGTTAGTCGGCTAAAATCTTAACCTCAGTGAAGTCAAGGGGAGTTCTGCCACTAGTTTAAATGGGGACCAGAATTTTACCCTAAAACTCAATACAAATAGAGATTTGCAGCAGGGAAAATAAATAGCCATTTTAAAACCTCTATAAGAACTCACAGAATATCTAAATCTCAGTTTAGCAAAGCATGTAAGTAGAGTGCTGAGTACTTTCAACTTCATTGGTATATAGCACTTCACAGGATTGTGCCCTATATTAGTTTATTTTTTAAATAATTGTGTATGGAAAGAAATACAAATATTTGAAATAGTATAATAATAGAAAATTATGTCCACTTGATCACACCCTCTTTTGTATTAAGAGTCATCCTTCTTTCTGTTCATCTGCTTAATAATCCATTTCAAATTGTATAGTACAGCTGTTTTCCTATTTCCTGGAAATTACCCTTACTTAAAAGGTTTTACCAATATAGTTATGTTGGTAGAGTTCGATACAAGAAAAATTCCATCAGTGAAGACACAGCTCATACCAGTAAGAGGTCTTTGCTGGTATAGCTTAAACTTGTTCCCCCACAAAAAATATAATCTGTAATGGCAAAAGGAATTTTACAGGCAGAACTGTGTTTGCATTAATAAGGTTTGCTGGAATAGTCATGTAACTAAGTGGTGCAGTTGTAGTTTAACATTCCTAGTAGACATTGTTATGTCAGCAAAACTTTTAAGACCAAACTTAACATATTAGGACAGGAATGGCCAACTGGTGGCATGCCTGACACAAGTAGTATGCACACATTGTACAGTGAAAGATTTGGCAGGGAGCAGAGAGCAGAGCAGCAGATCAGGCAGGGGAATCAGATCAGAGTGGTACTCAGGGAGAGTGTCTGCCCAAAAAGATTGTCCCCCACTGTATTAGAATATCACTTAGGCTTCTAGTTTTTCCTTGGTTGAAATTATAGGGAAAGTGTCACTTCACTGTAAAGTGAGCTAACAAATGACACTACAGGTATTGCATTAGAATGCAGAATGCTATTGTAAGGTTTATACTAAATTTTTCTTATAATTAATGTAAAATTCCAGACTTTTTTATGCAGATAAACTTGTTAAAGATTCTCAATAAAAAAAATCATGGGAAAATATCATTTTGACCACATTTTTTCACCTAGAAATTTATAAATGAAGTAAAACAAACATGTTCTATTCCAAACTCAAAATTCAGTTTTCATAACCTGAAAATCTTTCAAAACTTAATCTTTTGGTTTTTTTCCTGTTTCCTTTGTCACCATTAAATGCCATAGAACAAATGGGGTTGAGGTTTGGGAGGGAAGGTTATTCCTTTCCATTATATAATTTCTCAGAAAATCCTTTGGAAAAGGAAGGATTCACATAGTTTTCTTCTTTTCTTTTGCCACTCTGTGGCAGGTCCTGGCCTCCAGGGGTAGTTGTAATGCCCGTAGTGGCCACTTGACTCCTGGTCACATTCCAGCTCCTTGGGGTACCCTACTATCCTTCTCACCTGCCCCTCACTTGCTGTCAGGGCTTGAGCACTGGCTCTCTCAGCTGAAGACTACCTCAGATAGTACTCAGAATCTGGGGTGCCTCCCAGGCATCCCTGTCTGGCTTCCTATTGTCCCCTCCAGCCACTAGCTGGTCGTCTCATGAAACTGCAACAAACAATGCAGACTCTCCATTAATGCTGATCCTCCATTAAAGCTGACCTCGTGAAGGAACACCTTGAGAGGTTGGATACCTTCAAGTCAGCTGGCCCTGACAATCTAAACCCCAGGGTACTCAAGGAACTGGTGAGCATTACAGCCCAGCCTCTGGCATGGATCTTTGAAAACTCCTGGCACTCTGGTGTAGTGCCTGAAGACTGGAAGAAGGCCAATGTGGTGCCTATCTTCAAGAAAGGGAGGAAAGTGGATCTGGCTAACTATAGGCCCATCAGCCTGACTTCTATCCCGGGGAAGATCTTAGAAAAGTTTATTAAAGAGGCCATCCTTAATAAACTGGACAACACCAACATCCTGAGGGATAGCCAGCACGGGTTTGTTGTGGGTAGGTCTTGCTGGACCAATCTCATTTCCTTTTATGACCAGGTGACCTATCACCTGGACAAGGGAGAAGAGATTGATGTCATATATCTTGACTTCAAAAAAACCTTCCATCTGGCAGCCTATGATCACCTCTTGGTGAAACTGGCCAGTTGTGGCCTTGGGTCCACCACGATCCACTGGCTGGGGAACTGGCTCTGTGGTCGGACCCAGAGGGTAGTAATTGATGGAAGTTAATCATCATGGTGCCCTGTGACCAGCAGGGTCCTTGGATGCATATTGTTCAACATCTTCATTAATGATGTGGACATTGGAGTCAGAAGCGGACTGACCAAGTTCACCGATGACACCAAACTTTGGGGCAAAGCATCCACACCAAAATACAGGAGGGAGATCCAGGCTGACCTGGACAGGCTCAGGAAATGGGTGGACGAGAACCTGATGGTGTTTAACACTGAAAAATGCAGGATTCTCCACCTTGGGAGGAAAAACCTGCAGCATCCTTATAGGCTCGGCAGTGCTACGCTGGCTAGTGCTATGGAAGAAAGAAACTTGGGGGTCATCATTGACCACAAGATGAATATGAGCCTGCAATGTGATACTGTGGCTAGTAAAGTGAGCAAAATGCTGGCTTGCAACCATAGATGCTTCTTAAGCGAATCCCGGGACTTCATTCTCCTCTTGTACTCGGTTTTGGTGAGGCCGCAGCTGGAGTACTGCATCCAGTTTTGGGCTCCACAATTCAAAAAGGATGTGGACAAGCTTGAGAGAGTGTAGAGAAGAGCCATACGCATGATCAGAGGTCAGGAAAACAGACCTTATGATGACAGGCTGAGAGCCATGGGGCTCTTTAGCCTGGAAAAGTGCAGGCTCACGGAGGATCTGATGGCCACCTGGGGGAACATTTGTTCACCAGAGCGCCCCAAGTGATGATGAGGTCGAACGGTTATAAACTACTCCAAGACCATTTCAGGCTGGACATAAGGAAGAATTTCTTTACTGTCCAAGCCCCCAAGGTCTGGAACAGCCTGCCATCAGAGGTGGTTCAAGCACCTACATTGAACACCTTCAAAAGCAAATTGGATGCTTATCTTGCTGGAATCCTATGACCCCAGCTGACTTCCTGCCTTTTGGGTGGGGGGGCTGGACTCGATGATCTTCGAGGTCCCTTCCAGTCCTAATGTCTGTGAAATCTATGAAATGCAAGCCAAATGCTTGAAATAAAACAGAGTTTCCTCTGGGTCACTATGCCATTACAGAAGCCTTCTCTCCACTCTTTGGCCCTCTCTGAGCCCCTGATCTGGCTTTCAGTTTATATCTTTTGTCTGCCTGAGCTTGCAGGAGCTCTCCACCCTGCAGAGGTCCTGGCTGCACTTCCCCTCTTCCTCAGAAACCCAGGCTTCTATCCCCTGAGCCCTTCCCTTCCTGGTCAGGTACTTCCCTGACCCACTGCAGGTGCATCCTCATACCAAAGCTGCAGTTGCTCCCTACTGCCTTCCCTCCTGCACCTAATCCCTGTTGAGATGCCTGGGGCCCTTTCAGTTGCAGTCTTCCTCTTAAAGTAACAGGTGTTCCTGACTCCCTGTTTGACACTTCAGTTCTTTCAAAGTTGAGAACAGAAAAGGGTAAAATTTGGAAGACCAAAGTGCAATTGGAGTTGCAGCTAACAAGAGACATGAAGGGTAACAAGAAGAGTTTCTACAAGTATGTCACCAACAAAAGGAAGGTTAGGGAAAGTATGGGTCCTTTACTGAATGGGGGAGGCAACCTAGTGATAGATAAGGCAAAAAAGGCTGAAGTGCTCAATGTCTTTTTTATCTTAGTCTTCACAAGCAAGGTCATCTCCCAGATTACTGAAGCTGGCAGCACACTTCGGGGAGGTGAGCAGCCAACAGTGGTGAAATAATAGGTTAAGGACTATTTAGAAAAGATGGATGTGTACAAGTCCATGGGGCTAGACATGATGCACCCAAGGCTGCTGAGGAAGTTGGGCGATGTGATAGCATAGCTGCTGGCCATTGTCTTTGAAAACTCATAGTGATCATGAGATGTCCTGGACAACTGGAAGATAGATATGCTGGAGGGTGGGGCTAGGATTCAGAAAGACCTTGATAAATTGGACGACTGGACCAAAGAAATCTCATGAGGTTCAATAAGAAGTGCAAAGTCCTGTACTTCGGTTGGAACAATCCCATACACAGGCTGGGAGCTGACTGGCTAAGCAGCAGCTCTGCAAAAAAGGACCTGGGGTTACAGTGGATGATAGACTGACTATGAGCCAACAGTGTGCCCCTTTTTGTGAAGAAAGCTAACAGCATACATGGGTGCTTGACTAGAAGTATTGCCAGTGGATCAAGAGAAGTAATTCTTCCCCTCTATTTAACACTGGTGAGGCCACACCTGGAGTACTGTGTCCTGATATGCTGCCCTGCTCCCTTCCCCCCACCCTGCTACAGAATGGATATGGAGAAATTGGAGACAGTCCAGTGGAGGGCAATGAAAATGATTAAGGGGCTGGGCCACATGACTTATGAGAAGAGGCTAAGGGAACAGGGCTGGAGCTAAACTGTTCTCAATAGTGGCAGATAACAGAACAAGGAGCAATAGTCTCAAGTTGTAGAAATGAAAGTTTAGGTTAGATGTTAAGAAAAACTTTCTCACTAGCAGGGTAGTAAAGCACTGGAAAAGGTTACCCACAGAGGTGGTGGAATCTTCATCCTTGGAGGTTTTTAATACCCAGCTGGACAAAGCTTTGGCTGGGATGATCTATTTGAGGATGGTCCTGCTTTGAGCAGGGGGTTGGACTAGACTTCCTGAGATCCCTTCTAACCCTAAATTCCTATGATTCTATGAATCTAAGGGGAATAAATAAATAGCAGAGATAAAAATGAATATTATTTTCTTTAAAAAAGAGGAAAGCAGAACTTCGCACATGAAATATTAGAGGGGAAATCCCAATTTATAGGGGACAAGGAGAATGTTGAATTATTTTGAAAAAAATGACAAGTTCTTACATATCAAACCCAGCAAAATGGAAACAGCTTTAGAATTTTAATTTTTTTTCACCAAATTGCTTTTTCATTTTCAGTCAACTCAATAAAATAATGATTTGGGACAAATCAAGTACATGTTTCCTGTTAGCTTATTTGGACATTAATGCTCATATTCATAGTAGTGAACACTGCTGGAATAGCAGGGAGATGAACTAGACCAGTCGTAAGGAGCAACTCTGAACTATCACAAATTGATGATCCAGTGAGGTCCATCTGTTCTTTTACACTAGAGAAGAATACCACCTAGTACTTAAAATATAGGCCTGGTGGTCATGACCTGAATCCTGTCATTGATTTGATGTGTAACCCTGAACATAACTGTCTGTGTCTCAGAATTTCAGTCTATATACTAGGAGATAACACCTATCTCACAACATGAAAGCATCAAATCTGATGTGGTGCATGGCATCTGTTTAACAGTGCACAAAAGCACTGCACAATAGTTTAGGAAAAAAAGATGAAAAAATATCTTCCCCGTCAGGAAAGAGAATTTTAGGTAGGCAGAAAGTAATTGTCCAAAGTATTTTGAGTTCAAAGGCTTCTGTCCTCATTATTATTAAAAAATTAATCTCTTTAAAAAGCAAAAACACAACCAACATAAGCAAGCATTTATTCCAGTTGTATAAGATAGTGTGGTTCTGATGTTATTTCTTCTTAACACTGGGCTACTGTGGGACTCATTACTCATAACCAGTCCTCATAGCAAATGTAAAAGTCAATATCAATAGACACTAACAATTAGGGCTTTGCAAAGCTTCGTGTACTGATTCGATTTGGAGGAGAGGGAGCCAAATCTCTGAATCTGAATCAAATCAGGAGACCAGTAAAAAGGTCTGAATCAATTCAAAGCTCTCCAAATTGATTTGGAAAAAATTTGGAGAGCTTCGAAGATTCAGGCAGTACCAGTTCCATGCTGGTAAGTAGGTGGCGGGGGAGGTGAGGGCTGGTGGAGGGGGAAGGGAGTTATGGGGGGCCACCCACCAGGCCCCATCCCCTGCATGCTCTCCCAGCCCCTCTGAGCACCCCCAACCCCTGCCTGCTGCCTGGTCCCAGCTCCCAGTTCTGTAAAAAAAAAGGCCCCAATTCACTGACTGCTACCAGGCAGCAGGATGATCCTCACTGCCCCGTGATTTCCCGTGCTGAGGAAACCTGAGGCTGGGCCCTCCAGGCAGATGCTCCAGCACCAGGGATCCAGTGCTGGTGAGTAAGGGGTTGGGGGGGGGCTGGAGGAGGGGGGAGGGGACTATAGGGGGGACCTCACCAGCCCCGCCCACTCCCCAGTCCCTGATCCCTGCAATGCCCAGCCCCTCCGCCTGCCTCCACTCCAAGGCCTGTGGTGCCCACTTCAGCCCCACCAGCCTTCCTGACCCCACCGATCCCCACGGTGCCTGGCCCCAACCCCCACTTACCTCCTAACCCCGCAACTCCTGGTCTGCCCAGCCCCATACCCTCCAGCCCCCCTTGCCTCTGCTCCTGTCCCACCCCCCCATCAGCATGCTCACTTTAAAAACAAAAAACAAAAAAACCAGGAACTTACAGGCAGCTCCAACTGCTGACAGGGTCGCTTGGGGCCCCACCCGCACAGCAGGGGCAGAGGGACAGCCCCAACAGCCCCAGCCATCCTGCCCTGTGCTGCCAAAGAGGGGCTCTGCCAGGAGGCCCTGGAGCACCCCCACCCCTGCTCCTGGGGTAAGCAGAGGCTTTTTTTTCTGGGTTTTTTTTTCTGGGTTTTTTCTGGGTTTTTTTTTTTTTAAGTGTTGGTGCCTGGGGCTTGCGGGGGGCAACCATGGAGGCCTGGGGGTGCAAGTAGGGGGTGGGGCTGGGCAGGCAGCCATTAGGGGGTCTGAGGAGTGGCGGGGTGGGGCTGGGTGCGGTAGCCATGGTGGGGGCTGCAGGAACTGGTGGGGGATGGGGTCTGGTGGGGCAACAATTGGGGGGCTGGGGTGGGGCATGTGGGAATTGCAAGAGGGGTGGTAGCCCCTGTGGGGGCCATTTGTCCCCCGTTGGGGGCCCATACCCCTTGTCTGGGGGTTGAACACCCTGTTGGGGGGCTGCACCCTGTATGAGAGGGCTGAAACTCCTGTTGGGGGGCCTGTACCCATTACATGGGGGTCAAACCCCCTGTTGGGGGGCCATACCCCTAGTAAGAGTGCCAAACCCCCTGTTGGGGGGCTGAACCCTTTGTTTGGGGTTTTTGAACTCCTTGTTGGGGGGCCAAATCCCCTGTTGGGGGGGCATACCCCTTGTGTGGGGGTCATCGCCCTGTGGGAGTGCAGCAAAACATGTATTCATGAACTCATGAAACATGTATTACAGTTTACTTTATTATTATGATAAAAGACTTACTTTAACACTGTAAGATATATCAATAACACATTGTCCAACTGATCAATGTATTTTTCTTGCTCTCTGTCTTTATAGTGGTCTTTTGTTTTACTTGTGGAGGAACATGGATTTGGGGGTATTTTACAGAGTGATTTTGGGATTTTTTTTATCAGGGATTTTTCAATTTTCCAAAAAAGAATACCAGAATTCCTGCTAGGGAGGCCAGTGACAGGACCCTGCCTGCTCAGAGCTGGCACCTTGGACCCATCTGGCTCTGGCTGACCTCCTGGCCAAATGGGGCCAGGAGGACATGCTTTGACAGTTCAAAGCAGGCCACCACACCTGGAACATCTTCTGGGCGATAGCTGCCCAGATGGCCGAGCAGGGAGCACAAATGGCAGTAGTGCCGCACAAAGGCCAACCCTGCAACCGCAGTCCACTGGCAGCTGGCCCAGAGGGGCAGATGCCTCTACTGGCTCTGTGGTCCCCATCTGAGTCTGGCAGGAGCACAGCAGCTACACTGCTGCAGTGGGTAGAGGGTGCAGGGAACTCTCAGAGCTGCTTCAGTAGTCCAGCTGGTACATGGGGTAGTGTCCCCAGGTACAAATTGGCTGGGCCCCAGAAGCTCCTGAGAGCTAGTAGCCCTGAGCTACTTGCCAGGGCAGCTTTTTATACTGCTGGGGACAGCGCAGGTGCTGGCCCCGGGCTCTAGCTTCCCCTGGCTGAAGATCTGGGGGGAGACAGGCAGGTTTATTTTGCCCCAAGTGGCACAATTTGCTCCACAACAAAGTGCATGTCCAAGTATGTGCGCTGAAGCAAAAAGCCCTGGCTCAAACTTGCACTGCTTCTATCTGAGCTGCTGCAAGTGCATGTGCTTGCATGTGTGGGCATGCCCAAAGGGACTGAAAGGAAAAATAAAGGACACCTCTTTCACTCCAAACTCAACTGGCTTGTCACCAAAATGATTGATCAGTAGAAGAGTTTGGTAGCAAATCCAGTCACCGGTAAAAATTGTGTATTCCTCTTTATTAGTCATAAAACAACTCTAAACCAAAACTAAAGTTTGTGTTGGAACATTCCACATATTTTATAAGATTTGAAATGTGAACCCTCATTCAACTTAAAATTTTGCATCTAGCCTTTACTTCTATAATGGAATGAAACAAAATTTAAGATCTGAACAGATTTGAACTTTGAGGTGTGAAGAGATGAATACCAAAACCAGAATCTGTGGTCTTGGCCAGTGTAGTTCATCTCTAGTTTTTATAGCTGTTGCATTAGTAGCAGCTGTCATTTAGATTGTTCAAGTATCTCATTATGCTGTTGATACAGCTAATTAATACAAAAGATGTCAGCCAGTAAGTTTCAGCATTAAACACAATGAATATGAAAATACAGTACATGGCTTCTGTATGCAGCATTGCATCAGGAGAAAAACATATATCTCTATCACACATCCTTTTGTTATCCATCTTTAACTGTTCTTTCACTATTTGAAATTTGCTCAACTGAAAGAGTTGCAGATAGATTGATTGTGAACTGATTTATGATCCTTATTGCACCAGAGAAGTAATTTTATGCATATAACTTCTTTTACAATTACCTCCACAATGATTTCAAAGGAGTTCACTGCTTATAGGGGGCCATCAATAAGTGGCACTTGCATATTCATCTATTTCAATCTGACATTTTTTAAAGACTCAGGGGAATAGAATAGAACCAGTGGAAATTAATTTTTTCAGCAAGTTTGCTTTTTCATTTTTTTGGATGGCTGAGCCTTGGTGAAGGTTTTTAAACTGGCAGTACTCTTAAGTCCACAAATAATGATAGCTAAAGGTTTCCTTTAGAGAACAGAGATTTTTCAGTATCATCCTCACCTTTTCATTCAGTTGAATGTAAATTTTGTATCTGGGCTTTTGCAGACATTTTTTTTTAAATATACACTATTTCCATAAGAAAGCTCTGTCAGCACCTCATCCCAGCTGAATGAAACTACTTGCAGAGCATCAGCAAAGTGTGCTCTTTAATTAGGAACCCAACTTCCCATATTCTCCATTTATATATGTGATGGGCTGGCTGGCAGTGACCTAGCCCAGGGGTTTTGAAAGGGCAAAAGATGATTGGAGGACTTGGGATACCCCTTCCTTGCCAATCTGGTAATGATTTGGCCCAGGGGTTTTGAAGGGGTAAAAGATGATTGGAGGACTTGGGATTCACTTTCCTCACCAATCAGGCCCCAGAGACTCATCCTCTGTGTCCCCCGATTGGCCCCTTGGGTCACCTGGAGGGGGATAAAAGGGGCAGTGCGGCTGACTCAGGGGAGACCAGAGAGGGACCACAAGGAAGGACCTTCAAAGAGCTGAGCCAGTGGAGCGGGACCAGTTGCCCCAGAAGAGCCTGAAGGAGCAGGACCTGCAGGCAGCAGTTGGACCCTCAGCAGCACGGTGTGTGGCCTACTGGAGAGGCTCCCCACTGGGCTCTAGGATCCCCGATGAGAAGTTGCAGCCAGCAGGAGAGGCTCCCCAGCTCCAACAAGGATCTGAGCAGTGACCTGAAAGGTTCCCAGCTCTGCTTCTAGCTCCTCCAATCAGAGGCCAGGCAGCTCAATGTGAGGCTGGGGCTCCAGGAAGGTCAAGACTCCTTGCAGCTTGGAGTAGTGTCACTGTTGATGGCTGTATGGCAGTGTTTCTACCTATGTCATGGGAGATCTGAGCTCAAATCCCAGCTGGGTAAATGAGCTAATGGGCCCTATATTTCCCTTGACATCCTGTATTTTGTGCCTTGTTATATTTCACCAACCAGTGTTGTTTGCTTTGCTGTTTGTGTTTTTATATTTTGTTAACAATGTTTTTTGTCCATGATTGTAAGTGTCTAACCTTTGTTGAATCCTTCCCCCTTGGGGCATGGTAGTGTCCACTATACCCTCTGATTTATGCCTGTTACGTTCCCAGTATTCTTCCCTCATTAAAAGGTATATGGTTAAGTCCCCATTGGTGGTCTGGCTCTGCTCTATAGGGGAAGGAGAGTCCCTACACCTCCCATAGCACTTGTGCACCTGCTTTGAGCCCTGGAGAGGGGGTACCTCTTGGAGTACTGCCTGGGTTACATATATTTAAAAAAGCTATGATCCTAACACTGGCAGGTTAGTATCTCCCAAGCTGAATGCTACTGCAGCAATGGCATATGGGAGGGACTCCTCTTCCTATCTTTTCTTCTTCCCTTTGTGCTCAGCTGGCCAAATTGTGCCCTGATTTAAGTTGCAACATATGCTAGATCATCAGATCTGTACCCTAAGGAAGAAAGAAGCATTGCAAGGAAGTATCACGATTCCCTAGAGAAGTCCACATTAGCATCAGTCAGTCAGCTTTAAATACATTCTCCTGCACACCATATGGCACAACACCACAATCAGTGGACATAAAACACAGCCAGAGGTAAGCAGGGCCCGTGGTGGGAGGGGGTGGCTGAGTGGAGCTGGGCCGGGTCTAGCCCCGCCCAGACCCCTACTTGGTCCAGCTCCCCCAGGGAGAGAGAGAGGTAGTGGGGGGTACTCACCAGTCCCTCTCCAGTGGGGCAGGCCCCCCCCAGCCCTAGAGCAGTTCATCAACAGTGGGCCCACTGAGCATGCACATACTTTAAAAGGGCCTGCCAATAGCAAAAAAGCCTCAGTTAGGCTCTGGAGTGGCAAGAGATGTGTGGGTGAAAGCCCTCTGTGCCCCAGCTCCCCCAAAGCCCCACAGAAACCCCCCAGCAGGCATGGAGACCCCATCCACCCTCCGGCACAGCTGGAGGTAAGTGGGGCCCATGGTGGGAGGGGGTTAACCCACCCAGGCCCCTATTTTGCCCACCTCCCCAGGGAGCCATGCAAACAGACTGTGCAAACAGGTGCGCTTGTCTACCGACGCGTGAGTTAGTGCGGAGTTCATGCAGGAGGGTGCACAGGAGGGCCTGAGGCTCTGCCTGCGAGCCCCCTAGGGTCGACAGACTCAGGCCCAGCCCACCTACCGACAGCATGCCACAGATAGGCATGCGCCGCATCCCAAGGGTCCCCAGCACCTCAGAGACAGACACCCAGACAGAGCCATGGTTCTGGGCTCCACGCAGACAGAGCCCCTGGCTCTTGGACCTGTGGGATGCCTGTCCCTTTTTCAGGCTCTAGGGCCTGGGAGCATGGCTACCTCCCCTTGTGGGGTCTGCTCCCTTTTGGGGTCTCTGGCGCACCAGCTGGAGAAACTCCAGGCCACAGTCCAGAGACTGCGTGCCATCAGGGACTGTGAGCAGAAGATAGACTCCTACTGCCAGGCCCTTCTCCCCCAAGAGCTGGAGGGTAGACCATGGTCTCCCTCCAGGACAAGGGAGGACTCTGGGACCTCCCATTCTGTCCAGTCAGGGGGATGGACCTAGGTGGTCAAGGGCCCTAAGGCCTGCCACACCAAGGCCCTTGCCCCGCTAGAGCTTAGCAACAGGTATGAACTTCTTGCAGCCCCAGCAGAGCCTGATGAGTTGCCAGCTCCCTTAGGCAACACAGGTTCAACTGCAGCTACTGCCCCTGCTCTCCCCAAGACAAAAAGTAAAGTGTTTCTCATGGGAGGCTCCATTCTGAGGGGGTAATCTGGTGCCCTGACCCCTTAGCCCAGGAAGTCTGCTGCTTCCCAGGGGCTCGCATCTGAGACATTGCAGAGAAGATCCCTAAGCTCCTCCAGCCCACAGACCACTATCCCATGCTCCTTATTCATGTAGGCACCAATGACATGGCTCGGAGTGCTCCCAGCTGGGTCATGAGGCGATACAGGGATTTGGGAGCAGGTCTAAAGGGTCTCAGGGTTTGGGCTGAGGAGGGAGAGGAGGATCCAGGTAGTTAACCAAAGACTGTGGCACTGGTGTCATCAGGAAGGCTTTGGCTTCCATGACCACAGCCTGACTTTTGGCGAGAGAGGCAGCAAGCTACAGGGAAGAGATGGCTTCCACCTCTCTCCCCTGGGGAGGAGGCTCTTCTCAGCCAGACTTGCTGACCTGCTCCACCGGGCTTTAAACTAAGCCTACTGGGGGATGGAGGGACTACCACCACTGCTGGCCTGCTGAGCAACCCTTGCAAAGCCAGCAGGCCAAGGCTCTTAAGGGATTCCACCCTTGCCCCCGCCCTGGTACAATCTGTGGGCAAGGCAAGAGCCCCCAAGGGGACATTTGCTTGCCGTACACTAATGCCAGGAGCTTGGGGAATAAGCAGGAGGAACTCATCCTCCTGCTTAATGCAAATAATTACAACATCATAGGGATAATGGAGACCTGGTGGGACTCCACCCATGACTGGACCACAGGTATAGATGGCTATACCCTGTACAGGAGGGATCAAGTAGATAAAAGGGATGGGAGTGTAACTGTCTACGTTAAGGAAAGTTACGTGTCCCTGCAAGCTGATGTTGGTGACCCGGGTGGATGACTGGAGACCCTCTGGTTTAAATCCATGGGGATCACAGCACAGGGGACACAATGGTGGGAGTCTATACAGACCTCCCACCTAAAGTCAAGAGCTTGACTAGGACTTTGTCCAGGAACTGGCTGAGGCTGCATACTCCAGGACCATGGTTGTCATGGGTGACTTCAGCTACCCAGACATCTCGTGGGAGGATCACTCAGCAAAATCCAAGTAGTCGCAAAGCTTCTTAGCATGCATGGATGACCTCTACCTGACTCAAGAAGTCTATGGGCTACTGAGAAGTAAAGCGTTGCTCCATCTGGTACTGGCTACAGGGGATGACCTAATCAGCAACCTAGTGTTTGATGAGAAGCTGGGTGACAGCGACCATGAGCTGATCACCTTCACCATCTGCCGTGAAGCTGGCAAGTCAGTCAGCAACACTGAAGTCCTTGACTTCAGGAAAGCTGACTTTGACAAGCTCAGGAGGCTTGTCAGTGAGGCCCTAAGGGGTCATGAACTAAAGGGGAGGGGAGTTCAGGAAGAGCAGTTGCTCCTCAAGGAAGCAATCCTTGATGCACAAGCTAATGCTATTTCATCTCGAATGAAAGGCAGCAAGAGGGCACAGCAGCCCCCCTGGCTTGCCAGGGATCTAGCAGACATCCTGAGGCTAAAAAGAAAGGCTACAAAGGATGGAGAGTGGGATTCACCTCCAAGGAGGAATATTCTGCACTGGTCCGGTCCTGCAGGGAGCAAACCAGGAAAGCCAAGGCTGCAACTGAACTCCAGCTAGCTTCCAGCATCAAGGACAATAAAAAGTCCTTTTTCAGATATGTGGGGAGCTGGAGGAAAAGCAAGGGCAACATTGGACCCCTTCTGAACCAGATGGGACAACTGCCAGCTGACGCCCAGGAAAAAACCAACCTATTAAATGGGTACTTTGCATCAGTCTTTCATCAGTCCCATGGGATGTCCATGCCCACTACAAGGTGGGTGAGGGAGATCCCCTTCCCTCCATAAATGCTGACCTCATGAAGGAACAACTTGAGAGGCTGGATACCTTCAAGTCAGCCAGCCCTGACAATCTACACCCCAGGGTACTCAAGGAGCTGGCAAGCATCATAGCTCAGCCTCTGGCATGGATCTTTGAAAACTCCTGGTGCTCTGGTGTAGTACCCAAAGACTGGAAGAAGGCCAATGTGGTGCCTATCTTCAAGAAAGGGAGGAAAGTGGATCCGACAAACTATAGGCCCATCAGCCTGACTTCTATCCCGGGGAAGATCTTAGAAAAGTTTATTAAAGAGGCCATCCTTAATAGACTGGACAACGCCAACATCCTGAGGGATAGCCAGCATGGGTTTGTTGTGGGTAGGTCTTGCTTGACCAATCTCATTTCCTTTTATGACCAGGTGAACTATCACCTGGACAAAGGAGAAGAGATTGATGTCATATATCTTGACTTCAAAAAAGCCTTCGATCTGGTATCCCATGATCACCTCTTGGTGAAACTGGCCAGTTGTGGCCTTGGGTCCACCACGATCCACTGGCTGGGAAATTGGCTCCGTGGTCAGACCCAGAGGGTAGGAATTGACAGAAGTCAATCATCATGGTGCCCTGTGACCAGTGGGGTCCTCCAAGGCTCTGTCCTTGGACTCATATTGTTCAACATCTTCATTAATGATGTGGACATTGGTGTCAGAAGTGGACTGCCAAGTCACTGATGACACCAAACTTTGGGGCAAAGCATCCACACCAAAATACAGGAGGGCGATCCAGGCTGACCTGGACACGCTCAGGAAATGGGTGGACGAGAACCTGATGGTGTTTAACACTGGAAAATGCAAGGTTCTCCACCTTGGGAGGAAAAACCTGCAGCATCCTTATAGGCTTGGCAGTACTATGCTGGCTAGCACTATGGAAGAAAGAGACTTGAGATCATCATTGACCACAAAATGAATATGCGTCTGCAATGCGATGCTGCGACTAGTAAACCAACCAAAATGCTGGCTTGCATCTGTAGATGCTTCTTAAGCAAATCCCGAGACATCATTCTTCCCTTGTACACGGCCTTAGTGAGGCCACAGCTGGAGTACTGCATCCAGTTTTGGGCTCCACAATTCAAAAAAGATGTGGACAAGCTTGAGAGAGTCCAGAGAAGAGCCACACATATGATCAGAGGTCAGGAAAACAGACCTTACGACGACAGTCTGAGAGGCATAGGGCTCTTTAGCCTGGAAAAGTGCAGGCTCAGGGGTGATCTGATCGCCACCTATAAGTTTATCAGGGGTGACCACCAGTATCTGGGGGAATGTTTGTTCACTAGAGCACCCCAAGGGATGACGAGGTTGAATGGTTATAAACGACTGAAAGGCCATTTCAGGCTGGACATAAGGAAGAATTTCTTTACTGTCCGAGCCCCCAAGGTCTGGAACAGCCTGCCATCGGAGGTGGTTCAAGCACCTACATTGAACACCTTCAAGAGTAAATTGGATGCTTATCTTGCTGGGATCCTATGACCCCAGCAGACTTCCTGCCCTTCGTGCGGGGGGCTGGACTCAATGATCTTCCGAGGTCCCTTCCACCTCTAATGTCTATGAAATCTATGAAAGGTAAACCACTTTTATTTCAGCCAATCAGCAGTAAAATGGGGACTTCAGAACCTTGCCTCCTATTAGAATTTTCCAAACAGGCCCTGTTGAATTCTCCAGCAAGTTCTACTGCTCCCTCTCCCTATAGAGTTAAATCATCTCTGCCCAGAGATCATTTCTGATATGACAACATTTCTGCCTGTTGGGTGCCCCATGCAGTATTCACACCTTTCTGAAAACATACATCCAGGATTTGTCCCAGGCTTAAGAGCGGAATTTTTGTGGGAGCGTTTGGTAAAAAATATTGACAACACACTGCTGGATTTGTGCAGTCTCAAGTTATGTTTAAACACTGGAGCTATCTGAAAAAAATACACTTCTAAAATTCCTTTTTAATGGGTAACAAATCCATTCTGGAATTTATGAAGGCCAGCACCAAATGGCCTGGAGCATGTTCTCATTAATATTTCACAACAAAAAACATCCTCAGAATCTGCAAACAACATCTGTTTCTCAGAGAGGATTTCTGTTGAGCAAGGCAAACTCGGGTTAATTAGGCCAAATGAGCTGAAGCAGACAGAGACGGAGATGCAGAGGTTGCAAGATGAAATCCATCAAGACTCTACGTTGACAGATGCCCTCTTTGCTTGTTCCTTACTTGCTAAGGCAGTTGGTCACATCATCACATTGAAGCGTATTTACTTTTTTGTTATGACAAGTGCACTCTAGTAAAAGGTCATAGTTCATTGGTGTTGCATGATGCAATCAAGCAGAACTTCATCTTATTAAGGAGATAAGAAAACCAAACAGTGGAGATTGATATATAAGAGGGGGTTTCAGCTTTTGCTGTAGAACCTTGTAAAAGGTATCCTCATGATATCTCCAAAGCCTGCCTGTCCTTTTAGACTTATGTAGAAAGCTTGATGAGGTCACCAAACCATACAGAATTACTTGATGGAAGGTGCGCCTAATGTAACAGATAAATCGAGCAGGTCTTTGGTGTGCTCTGATCTATGGGGTAGTGGTTAGTGCTGGGGAAAAGGCAAGGCGGAATAAATGCTTTAGGGAAAGCCTGGAGCCTTGGGCTGAAACATCGGTAAACTAAGACAAGAAGGAAATGAGCCCTGGGGTTCCAACATACAATCTGGCCAGATACAGAAAGGGCATTTGTTAGATTAGGGTGGCCAACCTGCAGCACGTGCCACAAGTGGCACAGCAGCTTCTGTGTGTGGCACATGGCAGACCAGGAAGGGGACAGGCAGCACAGTGGCAGATAAAGTAGAGAGCAGAAAGCAGAGCAGCAGATCAAGCAGGGGGGCCCTGATCAGGGAGCAGAAAACAGAGCAGCAGATTGGTCAGGGGAAGGGGACAAGAGTGGCACTTGGGGAGGGTTTGGGGCTGATTTGTGGCATGCCTGTCAAAAAAGTTTGCCCCCAGTGATTAGATCAATGACACTCAGTTCTAACTAGGTCAGGTGCCCCATGAGCAGCCAGCATTAACTGAAGACCTATATCAGTATATATGCTCAGAGGCATGACTGGCCTCTACTGTGCCCTGGTCAATCCCCTGCCCCCCAAGTTTTGCTGCACTTTCTCTCATTCTCTGACAGTGGGGAGGGCAGAAGTGTGACAGTGGTGCAAGAGTAGCAGCCAGTAGTTCACAGCTGCTGATGGGAGATGTCACCTCATTTTTTTTTGCCATCAACATGAGTATCAAGTAGCCAAGAAAACATCGGTTTTCAGCACCAAACAAATGAGGTTTCCTGAGCAGGGACTGGAACAGCCACCCCCCCTCTGGGCCCCCCTTATACTCCAGGGAAGGTGCACCTAGGCCAAGGGTTAGTGAGGAACTAATTAGGGAACTTCTGGAGAGACTGGATGTATTCAAATCAGCTGGTCCGGACAATCTCCACCCTAGAGTACTGAGGGAATTGGCTGAGGTCATTGCTGGACTCCTGACATGGCTGTACGAGCACTCGTGGTGCTCTGGTGTGGTGCTGCTGATGACACTAAGATGTGGGGGGATGTGGGCACGCTAGAAGGAAGGAACAGGCTGCAATCGGACCTAGACAGGTTACAGGGGTGGGTGGATGAGAACACGATGGGATTCAACACTGACCAGTGCAAGGTGATGCACCTGGGGAGGAAGAACCAGCAGCATACCTACAGGCTGAGGAACTCCCTTCTCGTCAGTACAGAGGCAGAAAAGGATCTTGGAGTCATCATTGACTCCAAGATGAACATGGGCCAGCAGCGTGGGGATGCAGTCAGGAAGGCCAACCGCACCTTGTCATGCATCCACAGATGCATCTCGAGCAGATCCAAAGAGGTGGTCCTCCCCCTCTATGCGGCACTGGTCAGACCACAGCTGGAGTACTGCGTCCAGTTCTGGGTGCTGCACTTCAGGAGGGATGTGGACAACATGGAGAGGGTCCAGAGGAGGGCCACCCACATGATCAGGGGGCAGGAGGGCAGGACCTCCGAGGAGAGGCTACAGGACCTCAACCTGTTCAGCCTCCACAAGAGAAGGCTGAGGGGGGATCTAGTGGCCTGTTACAAACTAGTCAGAGGGGACCAGCAGGCATTGGGGGAGTCCCTGTTCCCCCGAGCACTACCAGGAGTGACCAGGAATAACGGTCACAAGCTGGCAGAGGGTAGATTTAGGCTAGATATTAGGAGGCGCTACTTCACCGTCAGGGCGGCTAGGATCTGGAACCAACTTCCAAGCGAAGTGGTGCTGACTCCTACCCTGAGGGTCTTTAAGAGGAGGTTGGATGAACACCTTGCTGGGGTTGTTTGACCCCAGTACTATTTCCTGACACGGCAGGGGGTCAGACTTGATGATCTGCTCAGGTCCCTTCCAACCCTACTAACTATGAAACTATGAAACATCTTCCCCCCACCCCCCAGCAGTAGCAAACCTTTGACTCATGCTCTGTCACTGTTGCCACTCAGTTTTCTCTGCTGTAGGAGCCACTGCAAGGTAGGTGTAGGGGACGGGAGGGTAGCAACCAGCAAGGGACAGGAGCACAAGTCACCCTGCTTAGCTCCATTCTGGTGGCCCTACTCCTTAGGCAGCACCTGGGGTTCATGCCCTGCTCACCCACCCATCCTGTAGACACTTCTTGGTGAATTGTAGAGAACACACTCCAGCTCAAAAGAAAAAAATATAGTATGTTAGTTAACATTTGCACCATCCAATTGGGGAAAATATTTTAAAAGCAGTAACTAAATTTCAATTACCACTGAACACAACTGAATTTTACTTCCATGGTTAATGATCATAGCAAAGGCATATTGCAGTGCATTCCATAAGAAAATGAGACCTTTGTGTGTCAGGAACTGCAGTCAGAGCACCCCTGACCTAGAGGATGCAAGAGTATGTCTAACTCTCTGGGCAATCCATTTAATGGGAATTGGTTTAGGAAAGCATCACTAATCCTAAAATGTCCAGAACAAAGAATGTATTTTTTCTTCTATAAAATGTCAATGCCTTTTTCGTTACCTTGCATTTTCCTTCTGTATTTGGTTAATAATCTTTTAACTGTTAGCATACATTGGTCCCATTCTCTTTCTTGATGGGCTAACTCCTGATGTCCACACTGACAAATTCCTCACAAAGTCTTTGGAATAAAACCTGATTGTGGACTGCAGGTATTTGGCTCCCCTGGGACTTTGATTTCTATTTCTGGGATCTACACAGAGAGAAAGTTGTAAACTCAAGTAGCTTAAGCTCTTATTTAAAATTAACCTGTAGCTACGTGGTTTCTACTATTTGTGTTGATCATCCTTCCACCAGATTTTAAAAGAAGGTTATGTGCAGATCAGACTTCTGTACACTTCCCTAACAATTCCAGTCATACAATGTTAAGACAAAAGGTCAGTTGTCTATTTTCTGGTGCCAAAAGAAGCCATGAAACAATTCCTGTGGTTCCACTTTCCAGCTTCTTAACATTTCTCTTTGGAGCTCTAGTAGTTTGTGTGTCTGTATCTAGAATCCTCCAATTCTAGAAATCTTTTCTTCAACCTCTGGATGTTTCATAATCTCTCAGTGTAAATGAAGAGATAGCTGGTAAAATTTAGAATTGCTATCCTAAATAACACCATTGATTCACATGAACTGATTATGAAGAAGGGTCAAGGCTTTCAGGGGAGTTCTGCTGTATTTACACCAAAGTAACTGGGGAAGCATTCAGCCTTTGCCATTTACTCCTATTTGTAACCTTTGGATGATGGTCATCTCTGTAAGTGTTTCCTTTCATGAACCCCAGCTACCATCAGGAACCAGCTTCAAACATCAAATATTTCTAAACATTCTCTTTCACTAAGAAAGAGGAAAAAGAATAACATGTCATGCTGGGATTACTTTAATTGCTTTTGGATACAACAACACAAACTTATTTCAATGTAGTGTAAGAGTCTATTTGCACAGACACCTGTTAGGCTTCCAGATGATTCTGTGCTCCTTTTCTGTCTCCAACCTGAGCCGAGTTATTGACCAAAAGAAGTTTACTTGTAATGAGAGCAACGATGAGTATCCATTTGGCACATCTTTCAAGTGTCCCTTTGATTACAAGCCTTGGTCATTCTGAGAACATACTGATTTGATCTAGGAATACCATGACTGACAACACAAGTGTCAGAGTCAGATCTTACTGTTTCTGATTGAGTTATCGACCTGGCCTCAGAGAGCATGACCTGGATTTATCCGTACACACTATTCTTGGTCAGAGAGAGAGAAAGTTAGTAAGAGAAGAATACCAGTCAGTTGCAAGAAACAGATGTGATTGAACTGAAGCTAGAACAGTACTCCACAGTTATGTATAATAAGTTTATTCCATTGTGTTATCTTTGCTGCATATTAAATACAATTCCCTATGTAACCTTTAATACAAATTCAAGTTATGCCTTCTAAATCACTAGCAAGACTGATTGCTTCTTGTCTCTGCCTCTTGGTGTTAAAGGGAGAAAAAGTCATCTCATGGTTAAGGCACTGAATTGGTATGTAGTAGCAGTAATGCCAGGAACTTCCTATGGGACCTTGGTCAACTCACTTAATTGCTCTGTGCCTCTATTAAAGGAAAAAGCTAATTCTTCCTTTCTCCAACTCCCTTAGTCTTAAAGGCAGGAAGTAGCTGTGCTTTGCCAAACACAATGGGCACCCAATGTCAGCTAAGATCTCTGGATACTATGCTAATACAAAAAAATTAACAACTCCACATCCAAAATGTAGTATATCATCCAATGATAAAGTTTTTTTGGAAGCAATACATACTAGACATAGCCTTGTTAAAATGATCATTTCTGTCTGACCCATGTGTGGACCAGTTTGGTGGGTCTGAGGAATAGATAGCTTTGGGTCCTAACACTTTTACATTCTTTAATAATTGTGAGGGGACATAGTCCAGGGAATCCATTAATAATCTGGGAATCATGCAACCAAGGTTTTGCTCCCATCTTGGCCAGTGGCATCCCATGTGACTTCAGCTGAGCTGCACAATTTCTCTAAGTTTCTCTTTCCCCTCTTATCCTTAGCCTCCCAATATGAAAACTATTTTTAGGCCAGTACTTTCAAATGTGGATGTTTAAACTTGAACGCCACCAGGTGGGCTTGCAGGGTCTTATATGGAACTTCATCTCTGGGAATTAAACACCTGAATGTCATTGTTGCCTTTGCAAATCTACCCTGAATATTATGGTCCTGAAGGCCATCTATATGTATGTACTTGGCAATTGAGCAATCCAGAGTAAGAACAGATGACATAGTTACAGCAATGCAGAAGGTTTGAGGGGTGTGAAGGGGAAAGAACTTAACACAGTGCAGCTCAGTCCCATACTAACCTTAGTAAGGGAAGCTAAATTGCAGTAATTTCCATCCTCCTTTGTTCAGGAGGTTATAGAAGTACTAAATGACTGTTCAGTAACAACTGCACAGTCCGCTGTTTATGCAGACATGGCCACAGTGTATCTGCTAGCACATTCTTTTGAGTAGTAAATCCTTCCCCTCCTTTTCACATCTCAAAACCTGAAAATTGTCACTGATGTTTGAAAATATTCATGTGAGCTTTCAGTTATGCTTGGGCTTCTCTGCCTCAGAGAGGAATAATGGAAATTAATTAGAACCAAATTCTTCTTTCTGTCATGGCAGAGTAAATCTGAACTAACTCCACTAAAACTCTCAATCACCCCGAGATAAAGCTGAAATCCCTCCACTGAAGTTCATGGAGAGCGCATGTACACATGCAGTTAGCATGGCTGAATAAACTCCAACACAGTTCATGCCAGAGTTTATTGGTCTCAGGTACACCATTTGCACGTGCACTGGGACTGCAGCACGTTAAGCGGGAGGTGGTGCAACCCTGGCTGGCAGAGTGCTTCAGGAGCCAGCCTGCTAGGCCTGGGCTGCTCCAACCAAGCTTAACATGCTGCAGAGGGGATGGCTGGGGCATGAAGATGCTACAGTGTGGGGCTAGCCAACAGGCAGCCCCGACACAGTAGCACCCTCATGTCCCACCCAGGCCCGGTCACCATCTGCACGTGCATTGTGGCTGAGTAAATAATTCAGTTATAGTAGTACTTGTGTTAGGCAGTACTACTGGATAGTGGAGTTAATTAGTTGACTCCAGTCTAATAATGCCATGTGACAGTGACACTTTACTTCAGAGCTAATTAGTCAACTCTTCAGTAAGTGCACGTGTAGATGCCCCTTGGAGTGACTATTTATTTACATGGGTGTAAGGAGTACAGAATATGACCCACTGCTATTTCTGAGTACTGAGATGCTAGTGTGATGCATACTGCAGGGAAAAACAAGCTGGTAAATGACCGAAGAAGTAATAAGAGGCACCTTCTGTCATCTGGAATTCCTGCAGGGTTTATCTGGGGGTTTACATTTAACAAAAAAAAAGGACAAGGAAAGGGACAGAGCTTTCAGATGAAAAGTCTGACAAGGAGGGTGGGGTGTCTTTCTGAAAAGAGACACCTGGGTAACTGGAGATAATAAACAAGCTTCCTGGGGATTGGAGCTCTCACGATTGTCTGCAAGAGAACAGTTGG
The DNA here is from genome assembly GCF_052110815.1 of Crocodylus siamensis. Classification (NCBI taxonomy): domain Eukaryota; kingdom Metazoa; phylum Chordata; order Crocodylia; family Crocodylidae; genus Crocodylus; species Crocodylus siamensis. The sequence continues at coordinate 142,321,196 of NC_143396.1, forward strand.
AAAGTTTTATGTGAGGGTGCCTTTCTCATCCACAGCTGACCAAGTGTGTTGCTTACAGTTCTAATGTGTCAGGCTGTTTCTTGTTCATTAGTTTTATACTGATGGAAAGGAACTTTAAATCTCTCTTTAGAGGAATCTGCCGTGAGGCATGCCAGCTGTGTGCCAGATGAAGGAGTTGTAAACCCACATTGGACTGAGAAGAATATACCAGAGAGAGAAATTTAAAGTCATAAGAAAGATAATTACTTTGCACTCACAAATTAGCCAAAGGAAAGGAAAGAAAAGAATTATATTCTACTTTCATTAGAAAGTCCTCTGTCACTCACACATGTACCTGTGAGACAGACTGTTCTATGTTATTGTCATGGCTTCAGAGTATTTGGGGAAAAATAGAGAGCTTTGGAGTCCTGGAGTGGATTGCCCAACGTAAAATGAGAAGACTCAGACACAAGATTTTCTTTCTTACTGTATTTTCATTGATGATACCACCATAGTAAAAGATTGCTCAAGGTATGAAGGGGGCTTAGATATTCAGCTCCCTATGAGAACTGAAAGATTTCCCTCATGGTCATTACTCTATGGCAATATTTTCTCTACCTAGAGATAGATAGGAGGTAAGGGGGATGTCTCAGGAAATGCTGGGAAAGTCCATGCTTTAGCACCCAGGTACCCCAGGGTGAAGCATGATGGCCAACCTCTGGTGTCTGAGATGGGACAGGAGACAGAACGTAGACCCCATTTTATTTCCATAAATTCAGTGGAAGGAGGGGAAGGGCAAACAGCAGCAGCATTCCCTGGGAGTCTCTCTGGAGCCCTGTGAAAGCAGGGATTCCAGCCAGACCCTGCTCCAATCAGCTGGTGAGCTCAGGACACGCTGCTCATGCAGAGCTCCAGTAGCATCCCCCATAGAGCAGGCGGTGAGTACAGAGCTCGCTGTTTATACAGGGCACAGTCAAAGAGGGAGAGCTGTACCCCTCTTGCTCCATTCCTGGACCTGCCACTATCCTCCACAATATTTACTTCTCTTCTTTCTTTCTAAGAGATTACTCTTTCAGGGTCCCACTATGTTCAACCCTACAGGAAGACTAGGCAGAGATGGGCGGAGGTAACTTATGCCATCAACTGTTTTTTTGTTCTTATCTACAGCCCATTATAGAAATGTGTGATGCTGTGATTCTGCTAAATGCTAATAAGCATTTAAGCATTCAAGGTGTCCTTGAATTTACATTCCCTGAAATTTTAGAAATGAGCATATATAGCATTCAAAAGGCATTGTATGAAATGAAACAGAAAAATGCCATCAAGTTGGGTGTAAAGCCTTGTTAGCTGAGTAAATTACCTTATTCCTTTAAACATATGGCACTCTTGAATTTAGCCACAAACAAATTTGCCAACTCTCAATTTAAAGAGAAAAATAAAACAACAACTAAAGACACATTTACAAGGATACATCCTCTGTGGTGTGTATACAAGTTCTTTATTTGCTTTTAAACTCTAATTTAAAGACAGATTTTTTCTTGAAGGAATATTTGGTTTGAAAAAGTGTATCTAAATCTGGAAAAAATACAGTATTTAGTCCTTGTGCTATGGGAGTATCTAAAAGCCCCACTGTATGTGATCTAGTATAAAGACTCTCAAGGCTTAAGGAACCTTTAATCTTCAGTATCATCCATAGGCAAATATAGTCATTATAAGTGCCTATGAGAACACTATACATTAGATTTTTCTCTTAGTTTACCACAGGGATTAATGACGGGGTTTGGTGGGGAGGGGGGATGGTGTCTAAGCAAAGAGATCTCTTAAGCTCAGCCCTACATGTCTCACCCAAATAAATATTAGACATTAATTTGTACACCCAGAAAACTCTCTCACCTAGCTAAAAGGAAAGGGTTTATCAAACTTTGCAGAGGACAGGCATTCTGATCAGAAAGGAATTGTGGGGGAAAGGGATGCGCATTCAGCATTTGTTTATATTTTGGTTGTCTTGTCAAAGTTCTCCACGAAAGCGAAAGAGTTCCCTTCAGGTTGATCAAAACAGTTTCACCTACAACATTTAAACATTGCAATTTGATTTCCCATCTTTTACATTTTGCATCATATTCAATCATATGATACAACAGAAAAATGAAAATCTGTTTCAGAAGGAAAAACATGAAGTGCTTCATTCAGCAGATATCAAGACAGGAATTGCTTTTTTTCCTACTTTTTAAAAATATATATATAAACAAACCTCAGCAAAACCACCACAATTCCATAAAATGATTTAGCTCCCATTGTAGGTCTAAAGGAAAATGGATGCATCAGAGATTTTCCAAACTAGCCCAGCTGATTCTAATACATGTAAGATCTCTGTGAGAGAAGCTCTTAAGCTGCAAAATGTATACTGCAATTCAGATTTTATATGCACACTCCAAATGATGGTGGTACTTAGACTGCAAGATTTGGTTCAGATCCTCCTCTAATCTCTGTGTTATTTGTAATCACCACCCATATAATGAAATCCTTTCTTAGTCAGGGCCCCTTCCTACCCAAGTTTCTCTTTAACTGAAAGTTCCTTTACAAGAAATTTCATTATGCCCATTCATCAGGGCTTTAACAACTGCAACTGCAAACAGAACACTGTGATGAGTTCATCACTGCTGCCTTCAAATGGGAATTATGACCAGGTGAAGTCTCTATCTACCTCCTCTCTATAGCTTTATCTAGCACTGTGGATGGGTGGACCTTTTGGAAAGTTATAATTTGGATGTGAAACAATTATCCTAAAACAGTTAGCCAGAGCAAAGTGGACATACAAATTTATCTTCTCTCTCTCTCTTTTGGTGAAGAACATCTATCTTCCATGACCTCTTGATTACTGAAGCCTTCAAATGTATCCTTTGGTCTGTGACAGTGCTCAGTGCAGGGCTGAGCATTAAATATCACCCTCTATGATTAATTGGAAGTTAATTAAATCTATCAGTGAAACAATGGGAAGGCAATGATCTATGTAATCATTGAAATAGTAAATGAAATGATGTCAGGGCCCTCCATTTCACTTATTGACAGTGATGGAAGGGTGGCAAGGCCTCACTGCTCAGCTGTGTTTTCTGCCTGACCACACAGGCCTGCTCAGGCAGACACAAACTTTCCAATGAGATGAGTGGTGGAGCAAAACTAATAGTGGCTCTGTGAATGCTGCATTCCCTTTTACTTTGGCCTGTTCAGGAGCCAGACTAAGGACCCCCAAGGTAACGCCGGCATTCTGGGTGTACAGTGCAAGCTGTTTAAATGGCTCCCTCCTGAAAAGGTATCTCTAAAGAAATGAAACAGGGCACAGGCCTGCTCTATTATACACCCATAGAAATCACTGACTGTTTCACTCTTTTCAGCCAGAGCAAAAAAGTATCTGTGTACTTCTTTGATAAACAATACTATTTTTCATTATGCAAAGGCTTTCATCTGCTTATATAGTATGTTGATAACTATGAAATGGACAGTATTCATCTCTGCAATAACAGATGCAGAGTATATAATGATTTCCCTCCCTAGCCGTTAGAACGATTTCATCCAGAGGAATTGTGAAAGCTTTTTTTCTCATCTTTGCTTTTATTTCTATCTAGCCCATCTCTCTGCCAGGCCATGACTGCTCCCTACAGGAGGGTGGGGGGCTTCAGTTCAGTGCTACAAGCAACGGGTCTTCCTTTCAGAGGTTCTTCCACAGTATAATTGGTCTCACCTGGGAAGTATTTCTTGCTAGTCAGTGTTTATGTTTATAGGCTTAATGAGAACATCTTTTTTTATTCTCTTGCACCAACCTAAACAAATCCTTTCACTACTTTGAGTTTAAGAACTTACATGAGGCTCTCCTAGCTCAGACATACCACATCACTGGGTTTCAGTAAAATTGTCCAAGTTGCTTCTCTGTTATCAGCCAGTGGAAACAAGGCTCTCTGGAAAAGTTGAAGAACTCCATTTTCCTACTTAATGCTTTTTCAGCAACCTATTTTATGCCACAAATGGATCCTAGATCCTTTGCAGGGTTACATTCCTTAACTTCTCCCCCAACAACAAAGATAAGGATTTGTAAACTAGCTGGGGGTATAGCTTCAGCAAACAGTTCTGTGGGACCAGTGAGGTGCTCCAGCTGTTTGGTGCAGCTTTTTTATCAAAAGGTGCTGCTTTTCCACTCAGCTGCATGAAACCATGGCTGCATTCCAGTGTGGAGAAGTGGTGTTCTTTGAAGTATAAGCCACAGCAAGCATCTGGGTTGCTCACTCTTATTTGGCATCCCTCTGTAAGTTGAGAACAACCCCTACAGAAGAATCCAGCTACTATGGTAATTAGACTTCAGGCTGTGCTTCGTTGCAAAAATGCCCCAGAACCCTGCGTGTACGCTGCCCTAGCATTTCAAATAAGATACTACAGCAGTTAGTGCAAAAGAGCAAAGGACATTAGGCTGCATGAACAAAAGAGCTTTCTTTATCAGATCCACCAAAACAACTCCATTTTTAATGTTTTATAGAGAAACCTTGTCCTAGGATCCCCTACAGAGGTTGAAGATAGTTCAGTGTGTCCATATACCTCACCTTTTGCACCAATTCCCCAATTCCAGTCTCAAAAATGAAAGGCCAGGTTCCTTTCTCACTTGCAGTGTCTTTACACAAGTGCAATTCCACTGACTTCAGTGGCATTTCCCTTGATTTGCAGCACTGTGAAATGAAAAGTGTATTGGGACTTGACCACATTCACAAACTTGTTGGTCAAGATCTTTTAAAATAGATGCCTAATGCTACCCAGACATCTCAGGGAAAGAGCACTCAGCCAAATCCGAATGGTCACAAAGCTTTCTCTCGGATGAGCTCTATCTGACCCAAGAAGTCTATGGGCCAAGGAGAGGTAAAGCGCTGCTCCACCTGGTGCTGGCAACGGGGGATGACCTAATCAGTGACCTAACGATAGAAAGGAAGCTGGATGACAGTGACCACGAGCTGATCACCCTCGCCATCCGCTGTAAAGCTAACAACTCAGCAATACAGAAGTCCTCAACTTCAGGAAAGCTGACTTTGACAAGCTCAGGAGGCTTGTCAGTGAGGCCCTAAGGGACCATGATCCAAAGGGGAGGGGAGTTCAAGATGGGTGGTTGCTCCTCAAGGGAGTGATCCTGGATGCACAAGCAAAGTCTATCCCATCTTGGAGGAAAGGCAGCAAAAGGGCACAGCAGCCCCCTTGGCTCTGCAGGGAACTAGCAGACCTCCTGCATCTAAAAAGAAAGACCTACAAAGGATGGAGGACTGGATGCAACTCCAAGGAGGAATATACTGCACTGGTCTGGACCTGCAGAGAGTGAACAAGGAAAGCCAAGGCTGCACCTGAACTCCAACTAGCTACAAGTATCAAGGACAATAAAAAGTCCTTTTTTGGATATGTGGGGCACCAGAGGAAAAGCAAGGGCAACATTGGACCCCTGCTAAACCAGATGAGACAACTGACATCCGACGCCCAGGAAAAAGCCAGCTTGCTAAATGGATACTTTGTGTCAGTTTTTCACCAGCCCATTACGGGATGGGAAGGCCTGGATGAGGGACATTCCTTGCCCTCCATCAATGCTGCCCTTGTGAAGGAACACCTTGAGAGGGTGGATACCTTCAAGTCAGATGGCTCTGACAGTTTACACTCCAGGGTACTCAATGAGCTGGCTAGCATCATAACTCAGCCCTTGGCACAGATCTTCGAGAACTCCTGGTACTCTGGTAAAGTGCCCAAACATTGGAAGAAGGCCATTGTGGTGCCTATTTCAAGAAAGGGAGGAAAGCAGATTCAACAAACTACAAGCCCATCAACCTAACCTCTATCCCAGGGAAGGTATTAGAAAAGGTTATCAAAGAGACCATTCTTAACAGACTGGCCAAAGGCAGCATCCTGAGGGATAGCCAGCATGGGTTTGTTGTGGGTAGGTCCTTCTTGACCAATCTTATTTTCTTTTATGACCAGGTGACCTATCACCTCGACAAGGGAGAAGCGATTGATGTCATATATCTTGATTTTAAAAAAGCCTTCCATCTGGTATCCCATGATCACCTCCTAGCAAAACTGGCCAACTGCAGCCTCGACTTCACCACAGTCCACTGGCTGGGGAATTGGCTCCATGGTCAGACCCAGAGGGTGGTGGTTGATGGAAGTCAATTGTCACAGTGTGCTGTAACCAGTGGGTTCCCTCAAGGCTCTGTCTTTCGGCCTATACTATTCAACATCTTCATTAAGGATGTGGACATTAGTATTGGAAGTGGACTGGCCAAGTTTGCCAACAACACCAAAATTTGGAATAAAGTATCCACACCTGAGTACAGGAGGGTGATCCAAGCTGACCTGGACATGCTCAGCAAATGGGCGGATGAGAACCTGATGGTGTTTAACACCGAAAAATGCAAAGTTCTCCACCTTGGAAAGAATAATCTGCAGCATCCTTATAGGCTCAGCAGTGCTACGCTGGCTAGCAGTATGAACAAAAGGGACTTGGGGGTCATACTTGACCACAAGATGAACAGGAGCCATCAATGTGATGCTGCAGCTAGTAAAGCAAGCAAAACGCTGGCTTTCATCCATAGATGCTTCTCAAGCAAATCCCAGGACATCATTCTCCCGTTGTACTTGGCCTTGGTGAGACCACAACTGGAATATTCCGTTTTGGGCTCCACAATTCAAAAAGGATGTGGAGAAGCTTGAGAGAGTCCAGAGGAGAGCCACACTCATAATCAGAGGTCAGGAAAACAGACCTTAGGATGAGAGGATGAGAGCTATGGGACTCTTCAGCCTGGAAAAGTGCAGGCTCAGGGGTGATCTGGTGACTGCCTATAAGTTTATAAGTTGTGCTCACCAGGATCTGGGGGAACATCCGTTCACCAGAGTGCCCCAAGGTATGACAAGGTCAAATGGTCTCAAACTCCTCCATGGCCATTTCAGGCTGGACATAAGGAAGAACTTCTTTACTGTCCAAACCCCCAAGGTCTGAAATAGACTGCTGCCAGAGGTGGTTCAACCACCTACTTTGAATGCCTTCAAGAGAAATTTGGATGTTTATCTTGCTGGGATCCTATGACCTCTACTGACTTCCTACCCCTGGGGCAGGGGGCTGGACTCAAAGATCTTCCTAGGTACCTTCCAGCCCTAATGTCTATGAAATCTACATTCATATTTAATCATGGTCTGGATTTTCAAATGTACTGAATAATCAACAGCTCCTTCGGTGCTCTTTACTATTAGTATTAGCATGGAGATTGCAAAACCAGTACTAGTACTACAGAGGCTCCCTCAGCATTGATCAGGACCCCATTGTGGTAGGTGGTATATAAAAAGTCCTTGTCTCAAAGAGTCTGCAATCTAAGGGGACAGACAGATGTCTCAATTAAATTGATAGCAAATAACACCTACATAAGGTGTCAGGATGTAACTGTTACATCTGCATGCTCCCATGGACAAACCTAGAATTTTGAAAAGGGGGGTGTAAATGGTGAGGTGCATCATCACATAGAACACATACTTTTAAAAGTAAACTAGAAGCTTTACTAATATGCTAGGGAGTTAGGGCTGTGTTATTCAGTTTAAGATGGAAGAAAAAACAAAGTAACATTGTTGGAATGAGTTAAAAACAATTTACAGGGCTGTAAAATAGGAGCTTCATTACCAAGAGCAGGTAACAGACAGCAGAACTGCAGAACAAAGGATAGCTTTCTTGGTGGAACATCAAGACCATAAAAAAGAAGAGATGGTGCTCAACACCTGTGGAATAAAGTGTTTAGAAGGGGTCAGGTAGATTATAATGAGTCATGAAGTCAATTCATTCCCCCCACACTGCCTGACTAGAAATACTGCTGCCACTGCCAGGAAGTTGGTCATAAACTTTGGGTGGAGCAAGAATCAAAGGAAGGTGCAAGCATACCCTGCCCTTGAATCCACCCCTGCAGACAGAGGTAACAGCTGAATTGATAGCAAATGATACCTACAAAAGGGCTGCATCTACATTTTCATTAATATGCAGTAGTTACTGTGCATTTAGTTTAGTACTTGCTTAATTAAGTACTAACTAAATGCCTAGTAACTATATTTCAGCTCCCAGTGGCTTGCAGCCCTGTGGAACTCAACCTGGTGGTGGGAGGGAGAGCACAGCATCGTCTCTGCTCGCCTTCCACCAGCGGGCTGAGCTCTACGGGGCTGGCGCAGCCCATCATCAGGAGGTGGGCAGAGCCAGCTGCACTCCAATTGGCTCCACCAGCCCCACAGAGCACAGCCCAGCAGTGGGAGGCAGGGAGTGCAAAGGCTGCACTCCCCACTGGGCTGAGCAACATGGGGCTGTGGAGCCACTCGGAGCACAGCCCTGGCTCTGCCCTGCTTCCCACCACCTGGCTGCTGCTTCATAACTCAAAACATTTCAAAACTTTTGAAATGTTTTCACTGGCCTCATTTCGTTTCAAGGCTGTTTTTCATTTCATTTAGATTTTGCTCTTTGAAGCTCAAAACAAGTTGAAGCAGCGTCAAAATGAAACAGCCAGCGAAACTCTGCACAGCCTGACTGCACAGTGTTGCTGCTCAGCGTCTCATGTAGATGTGCCCTGGGTGCCATGATGTAACTCTTATATCTGCATACACATGTAGCTATACAGGTGAACTGAATGAATGTACCTTTAACCCTGAGCAAAACACGTTTAAAGTCAGAGCAATGTAGCTCACTTGTGTCACTAGTTATATCATAACAGGTTTAAGCAGTTTAAACATTTCTCCACTTACTATGTAATCTAGCCTCCTGTGTTCAAAAATCTATATGATGCAGATTAAATCCACACTTTCAAATCTTTGTCTTTCTTCACCAACAGAACTTCTAACCTCTAGCCAGCCAGGGAGCCCACAACCATGATAGGAAACATATGGGACGGGGCATGAGGGAACCTTCACCAAAGCATTGTGTCTACTTTCCTTTTTCCACTGACTGTCTTCACTATTCTGATTCAGCAGCCTACCATTTCTCCTTTCTCTTCTCACAGATATGCAGAGGTATTGTTTAATTAAATGAAAATGAAACATGTCAGGAAGCATTAGTTATATATTGAAATAAAACATCAGGGAATCATCATTTATCATGAGAGCATTAATAAAGCCCTTTTGATGAGGGCCCTTCACTAATTGCAATAGTGACCTCAAGAAATCCTGTTAACTATATGAAGTTCTAGACACCCAGTCAATCAGTTGTAATTAGTCAATAGTGCTTTTGTTATATTTTATCTCTGTGTTTTTCTAACCTGTAGAAAAATTATATCATACCCCATTGTATAGAACAAAAATGTTAGGAACACTCCTGAATTCACCAGCATGTGGCTTCCTTCCTTGAAGGATAGATACCATCTTAAGGACTTCATGAGTTAATTTTATAACCTGAACTACCAGCCAAAAATCATCAACTGGCATCTGGAAATCATCAACTTGCCCTGCATGGTCAGCCTTGGATCTGAAAGAGAGGCTAGGGAGAGGTGATTCCTTCCTCTCTTGCCCTCAGTACTAAAAATTCACTGGTCAGGACTTAGCTGAGAGTTCAGTTAGTGATGCAAGAGCTTCATAGAATCTAATCATAGTTGTGCAAAGCTAACAGCAATATACATGCCTTTGTCAATAAAGAACACAGCTATGACTCAAACACAGACATGGCACAGATGTGGCAGGTAGGGAGGTGTCATTCTGATTTATCCACCTTTCTGATCATAATGGCACTTCAGGTATCATGAAAGCATTCCTGTGTAAAATAGAACCTTGAATTCTTTGTCAGATAAAGAATCATTTAGATCACCCTTTAATATTCAAAGTCAAATTCCTATAATTTCTTATTTATTGGGGACCATAGTAGCTTAGCCTTGCACAATAGATAAAGACACAGACTCTGTCCCAGTGGGATGACAAAATAAATTGTGCAGTGCTGTATAGATATATATATACATTTTATATGCCTGATGACTAAATGTATGACCAGTCTCAAAATGCCACAGATGCTTATTTTAAAACCTTATTTTATTAGCAGTTGATTAATAAGGAAATGCTTAATTTTAAGCTCAATGGATTTAATGCACCCAAAAATATTCACATGGATTTTTTTTCTTAAGTAAATTGAATACTTGCCCTGGCAGCTTGACAATTTAACCATCAAAGAGCTTGATAAAGAGTTTTTATCACTTCCAACCTGTACTTGACCCAGGCTCGATAACTAAACAAGTTTGAGAGCACACTTATTTTTATCAAGGCTGGAGAATATTCAGGACCGAACATCCTTGTAGTAGTGTAGAAGTAATTAGGTTACATGACTATAGAAAAACAGACAAAGACCAGAAGTGCTGATACTGCTTAATTCAGTTAAATATTCTGAGATAAGGAATCCTGCACACCTTGGGTTATCCTTAGGTTATCTTGATATCTTGCCCTGTGCATAGATAGTTTGTTTAAGTAAACTTCCTAAATTTCTGTGTAATTTACTATTGTTTTGTTTCTCCAAGGTGTATTTTTTATCTCTTTCTCTGTCTTTAGTATAAATACACTTGTAAACTTAAAGAGTCTGAGAAATCCTTTGAAACAGACAAGTGGGTGATTCCCTTTGCTGTATGGAATTCCCCCTGTGATCACAGTATAGCCTTAAATAAAGAAAAGCTGGCTCTCTCAGTTCTGATTCAACCACAATGCGAAGTTTGATTTCTTCCACAGTAGAAAAATACATGATTTAATTCTCAGTTCTGTTGCCCAGTTTTCTGCTGGCAAAACTCACTTCCCAATGAACTCACATCAGTTTTATTCAGTGCCATTTTGTGGTGAATGGAGCCCTTAAAATTGTGGTGAACTTAAGCTACCCTTGCACTTAAGCAGTGTGAAAATGGTATCATAGGATCCCGTGTTTATGTCACTTCACTGCTGCTAGGCTTTGAGTTCACATTTCACAAAATAGAGGTGATATTACATGTAGCCTTCAATGCCTGAGGAAGCTCAAACAATGGCCAACTGAGGCAAGATCCAACAGCAGTTGATCCAGCACCCATGCTTCAATAGGTCCCCCTAGCACCCAGTGTATCCTTTTCCATCAGTCTTGACCATCATCATTTACAAACATATTTTTCTTAAAAATGCCTCCTGACCCTCCAAAAGTTGTACATGCACATGTGCATCCCTGAAGAGCAATGTGGGTGTATTCTATTTTCTTACGGTTATTTTTAACCAGAATCTGCCCCTGTAATAAAAAGTATGTGATCAAGATTAGTATTAACATAACGCTTCATCTTCCAGATCAGCTAAAACAACCAATATTTAGTATTGTTCTTGTTATTATTGATTTGTATAACAATAGCAATGAGTCGCTCCACTGCATCAGATGCTCCACATACATATGAGAAAAGGTGGTAATTAACCCAAAACAGTGCTAAATACCTAAGGCTAGAAGTAGATGTGTCCTTGCACAGCTGATCTGTTTAATGGTGCAAAGCATACATCACCCTTGTCCCCACTGTTGATCTTGTGAGACAATGGGCAATATTTTCCCCACTTCCTGAAAATCTCTGGGGTGGGTGCATCTCTAGAAGTAGGAAAAGTCAGGATTCCCTGCTTTCAGAGGAATCACAACTCTGGTAGCCTCAGCAGTGGCTACCATCCCTTCAGTATTCACCCTCTTGTTCCTTAATACACACATAGAGTCACCTATGTCATGAGTTTTGCTTGTCAGCAGTTTGATGCTGTTTCCAAGAAACCCCTACACCTATCTCCTTGAAACATGGCAGGCTTTGTGGCCTCAGCAAGAGCTACTAAGCCTGCAGTTTTCACCCCACTGTAGCTTAATACACACACGTGATATAAGTTTAGCTTTCAGGAATTTGAGGTGCAATTTCCCAGAAACCCCTATATATATCACCATGAAACTTGGCATGCATCATGCTCTCAGCAGAGGCTACCAATCCTACATGTTTCATGTGGCTCAACCAAACAACAACAGAGTTATAGATATTTCATTGATTCCCCATTATACCCTATGGCCAAATTGCCGAATCTTTTCTGAATCAATTTAGAAGCTCCAAATCAATTTGGAAAGCCTAAAGCTTCCAGTGATTCAGTTTGGATTTGTAGGTTCGGCCTCCAAATCATCCAAATCATCTCTGAATCTGAATCATGATCTGAAGCTTTGCACAGCCATATGAACATCTATTTGCTTTTACTTTGTGCCACCATAAAAATGCTCATCACAGTCCAAAGATGATGAAATGTGACATCTGTTTCTGCCCTAAAATATCTACATAATGAACTGCATTATCTTCTTAGATATAAATTTTACACCACAGTAGGTCTGCCTTCAAAGTTATATCTCATTCTCATCAGTGAGACTGGTGGAGTATGAAGTCACATGCCTATGTTGGGATATCTATCCTCAAAAAGTAGTTTAGAGGCACTAGTCCTTGGCTGTCAGTCAGAATAGCTCCACTGAAATCAACTATTCCGGTTTGTACCAACTGGGGATCTACTCTTGATATCTTCTGTTCTCAGAGTAATGCCACCCTGCTTTATCTTCCACCTGACTTCAGACTACTGGAGCTAACCACTTGTCTTCTCAGAGGAGTGAGAACACAGAGGGGAACTCATTAAGCAAAGGAGCTGCCACAAAGTAGCTGTTAAAGGCAACAAAAACAACAAACTCAGGAAACTTTGGTGCAAAAATTCCACAACTCCAATAAACTTTTGAAAAATATCCATAAATTGATGGAAAACAAAAGAACATTCTTAAAATCAAAGCAAAATAAATGGAGCAATCAGCTTCAGTACAGACCAATGGGAAAGTATCAAACTAGCTCTCCTAGGCATAGGCGACACATAGCGAGAGCACAAGGAGGCACATACCCTCCTGACAGGGCAATCCCTATCCCCAGTGCGGGTGTCCCCCTTACTCAGGAGGCACCAGTTAGCCATGCTCATAATTATGCAAGGGAATCCTGCTAACGCTATGCAATATGTGTACAACCCCAAAGAGCTCCCTCATTTATCCTTTCACAGGACAACCAACCTGAATGCTTTATTATACTCTTACATCTCTGTGAAAATAGACTTACTTGACTTTTGGTTCCAAGACCAGCATGAGGACCCGAACGGTACTCACCTGGGACACAACCCCGGCCAGGAGCATGGACGCTGCCAGATTGAGACGTCCATGCTGTGGCGGGAGCTCCCTATCTGCCTCTGCCTGCCTTTACCACCTCGGCAGGTGAAGCGGATTGGTGCAAATCCACAGCTGGAACAATATCTGGGGGCCAGGACCAGAGCTGGAGAAGGAGGGAAGCCAACAGCAGGGGGCAAGGAGAACAGAGCCCGAGATGCCAGGAGAATGCTCCAATGTCAGGGTAAGCATCTGGGAAGGTGCTGAAGAATGTTACGAATTACGCTTTTAAAGCCACCTGCAGTTTGCTGTAGGCTGGGGCAATGATCATGCAGAGCAAGTATCCAAAGTCAGATATAGAATCTTTATTCATTGCAGCAAGGTGCCTCCGAGGAGGGACCCTGCCTACCAGATATAATACTATTTTATACTTTGTTAATATGTCAGCATTAGTTTGTGATTAGCTCATGCTCATAAAAACACCCAATCTTCTATTAACTAAATCACTATTCTATCCAATCAAGTGGCACTGTGAGCATGAACACTGAAGTTTAACTCTTGTGACTACATGCCCCATATATTTTTGCCAAGATGAATCTTATCTTACAAAAACAATCCTTGTACCGCCTCCAAGGTTCCTCTGTTGATGAGACTCCTCTGTTGACCAGATTCAGCTAGTTTCATATCTTATCAGTAACCCTTACACAGTACCCCTCTTCCCCCAGCCGTCTCATAAGTGCTGTGTCCGCTTTAATGAAATGGAGGCGAAAGGACAAGGAAATGGCCTCACAGGCTAAGCCTTGCTTTAGCCCTACAAGATTCAAATACAACAAGAAGTGGCGGTGGACCCACAGTGGGAGTGAAGAAGAGGGGAAGGAGGAAGATAAGGATGAGAAGAGGCCTGGAGGAGGTGGATGCCCCAAGCTCTCAGCTCTGTTTTCTGTTCTTTTGTTTCTTTGTTTATTTAAAGCAGCAGATCGTTTGCTGCCAGAGTGAGAAGGACAGAGAAAACCTTCCTTCCCACTGTTCAGCTGCAGACAGGAGTTCCCATACTCATTAAGCAGTTGCACGCTGCCAATTAAGCCAGGCACGGCCACAATTAGGAAAGAGATCAGGGAAAGCCCAGAGCCATGGGGAAGCCTCTGATGAGCCCCCAGGGGACGCCTGGAACCCAGTTACCCTGGAACCAAAAACCTCTTTGGCTTTCCCAGAAAAAAAAAAAGGAGAAAGGAAAGAGCTATTTTGGGCGGGTCATTTTTTTTGTCATCCCTTCTCCAAAGCTTCCAGAGCCAGGGTGGAACTTGACGGTTGGTCTAGGTGGAGGTGGGTAGTCACCAGCTCCCTCTCATTAATATTTCTTAAACATCAAAGTCATGGCAGGCGGGAAGAGAGACAGCACTGGACCACACCTACACTGACCAAACTGGGTTGCTGTCACCCTGAGGGGGTCAGTGGATGTCATTGCGACATAAAAGCACACATCCATAGCTGGTGGCTGTCTGTCAACTTGGTGCATTGGCCAGGAACTTTGATGATGGCCGAGAAGAAATAGAAAGGATGGAAGTCCCCATGGCAGTGGTCACAGCCAGCATGGACCCAGTCCAGCAGACACTACATCTAATGGAGCAAATTCTCCAGCAGCAGCAGCAGCAGCAGCAGCAGCAGCAGCAGCAATCAGCATGGCAGCTGGCCTTGGAAGAAAACTGGATCCAGCAGCAGGCCTGGTAATATCAGAACATGGTGGAACCAAGGATCCCAAAGATGACATTACATGATGATCCCAAGGCATTCCTTGAAAGCTTCAAATGGGCAGCCCTGGCAGCCAGATTAGAGAAATCACAGTGGGATGGAAACCTTGGGGTGTTTTTAGTATGGAAAGCACAAGCAGCTGACGGATCCATGCCATGGGAGGAAGCCTGGTACTACGACAAGCTCAAGAAGGAGATTTTGTATAGGTTGGACATCAACCCCAAAACTTACCACCAAACTTATAAGGCCCGGAAACAATGAAAAGCAAGGGAGCCATGGGCATTGTTACAGCATTTGGCTGAACTGGCTTCCAAATGGCTGAAACCCAGAGAGAGCTCTAAAAGTGAAATTTGTGATAAAATTCTGCTAGAGCAGTTCCTGAATGGTCTAGACAAAGAGACCCAGAGGTGGGTCCATTGTCACAGGCCAGGGTCATTGATACAAGCATTGCAGCTAGCCAAGAATTTTTGTAGTGCCCAGAGGGAGAGGCCACAGGACCAAAACTCAAGAGCGGCAGGACACTTGAGACTTAACAACCCTGCCAGCCAGGGAACTGGGAAGGCAGGAAGGCTGACAGCACTGGGTTGATTCACTTCTGGTGTGAAAAGGTGGGACACATGTTCCGGGATTGTGTCTATGTGTCCCAGCCCCCCACCCGAAAAATGCATTCACCATTCGCAGAATTTAGTGGATCATCTGGCCCAGTTGACTCAGCAGGTATCAAGTCTATGGATTGTAGCGTGGGAAGAGGCACGTTGGGAGGCCCCGGACTCCACCCGATGGTTGACACCTGGGTCGGGGGTGAAAGGTTGGAGGCCATTATCTACACAAGCTGTTCCCACACCTTTTTCCAAAGCAAGCTGGCTCCATCCACTTATATCTGGAAGGCCACCCCTGTGAAGATGACTTGTATCCATGGGCACAGTACCTTTTACCCCCAGAAGGTCTATCAAGTCACAGTACTGAACACCACCCGAGAAATGCCAGTCAGGTTGGAGTGGGACATACCATACCCCATGATTCTAGGGCAGGATTGGTGGGAGTTTTATGAAGTCCTTAACGTGATGAGGAGGAACAACATAGGAGAGGTCAGTCTGGCCAGAGATCCCACCAAGTACTTGGATCTTGAACAGTTGGCGGGTAACCGAGCCTTCCAGGAGGCCTAAGAGGGGGAACGAGAATTCCAGGCCATACAAGTAGCTGAGCTGGCAAAGGTTGAAGAAGAAATAGTGGACCCTGGTCGCTGTGCCCGCTGGCCCCAACTTGAAGTTAGAAATGGGCTGTTGCATTGGGTGAAACAGGGTCCACCGAGGGGGCGGAGATAGCTGCCTGGTTTAGACTTCTGATACCTGCCTGGTTTAGACTTCCCCTCCTGAAGTTAGTGCATGAAAACCTGTTGGGGGGACACCTGGGGCAACATAAAACGGAAGCCAGGTTGACGAGGTGGTGTTTCTGGGCCACATTATATGAGCAGGTGGAAAATTTTTGTCAGGACTGTCCAGCTTGCCAAAGAGTGATTGGGGATAGGCCAGCACGAGCCCCATTACAGCCCATGCCAATAGGTGAGGTTCCTTTTTTGCGGATCATAATGGACATAGTGGGCCCCCTTTCTAAGAGCTCAGCAGGACACCAGTATCTGCTTGTTATCATAGACTACACGACCAGGTTCCCAGAAGTAGTTCCCATGCGGCCGGTCACAGGGCCCCAGGTAGCAGAAGAACTTATGAAATGGATTGCCCAGGTAGGCATCCCGAAATAAATTGTCACTGACCATGGGTCTAACTTCACTGTCACTGACCAGGGGCCTAATTTCATGTCAGGTGTCATACACAGTTTGTGTAGGCTGTTGTGGATCAAACATCTCTGCACAACCATCTACTATCCTCTAATCAGGTGGAAGAGAGGTTCAACCAGACCTTGAAAAACATGTTGAGATGGTGCGTACAGACAGAGCCCCAGTGGTGGACCTGATGGTCCCGCCAGTGTTGTTTGCAGCATGAGAGGCCCCTCAGTCATCGCTAGGGTGTGCCCCATTCGACCTGGTGTATGGGCACCAGGCTTATTAGACCTAGTCAAGGAAGGGTGGGAGGCTGGATAGAAAGAGGAGCTAGACACTTCTGAATATGTGCAGAATATGCGGCAGCGCCTAGAGAGGGCAGGGGACTAGCACGCGAGTGTCTTAGAGCAGCCCAGCAAATGCAGAAGTCTGCATATGACAAAAGGGCTCAGGAGAGGACCCTCTGGCCTGGCCAAAAGGTCTTAGTGCTACTCCCTGACACTGAGAAAAGCTTATGAGGAGTTTGCAGGGGCCTTTCGAGGTAACTCATCGAGTAGGCCCCGTAGACTATAAGGTATATATCAGGGGCACGAAGGGAGAGACAAGTTTATCATGTTATTTTGCTTAAAGAATGGTGGGAGCAGGAAGGCCTACTAATTATTCCTACCCCGCCAGACGACAAGTTCGGCCAAGAGTTAGGTCTGAGGGCAGAGTTGGGGCTGGCCACCTGATTGTCCCAGTTGGACCCCAACTTGACCCTGAGTAACGGTGCCAGATGAGGGCTCTGGTGAAGAAGTTTTGTGATGTCTTCAGCGAAAACCCTGGGTGCACAAAGGGGATAACCCACAGCATAGTCACGCCCCCAGGGAAAATTGTTAGGGAAAAGTGGAGAAGGATTCCCCAATATTGGCAGAGACCATCTGCACTGAACTTACTAGGATGCTGGAACAGGGCATAATCCAAGAATCACGTAGCCCTTGGCGAAGTCTCATCATGGTGGTTACCAAACCTGATGGGTCCACGCAACTATGCATAGATTTTAGGAAAGTGAATGCCATTTCCAAATTTGACGCTTTCCTTATGCCCCAAATCAGTAAGCTCCTCAAGAGAGTGGGACAAGCCCGATTCATTTCCACCCTGGATCTGTCAAAGGGGTATTGGCAGGTGCCATTATGGAGGCAGGACAGGGCCAGAACAGCCTTTGGCACCCTGTGGAGTTTTTATGAATTTAAGAGAATGCCCTTTGGGTTGCACGGAGCAGCCGCTACCTTTCAGCGATTGGTCGATTGGATATTGGCCCCACACCAACAATACATGGCCACTTAAATAGATGACATAATAATCTACACCCAGGGATGGGAAGAACACCTAGTGGCAGTGAGAGCAGTGCTGCAGGAGTGACAGCCAATCCAAAAAAGTGCATCCTGGAGAAGGCAGAAACCAAGTATCTGGGGGTTTTGGTAGGACAAGGGCAAGTCCGACCCTTAGCAGATAAGGCTGAAGTCCTGTACCAATTCAAGCAGCCACAAAACCGTAGGCAGTTGAAGGCTTTCCTGGGGTTAGCAGAATATTACAGGTGATTTACACCTAAATTTGCTGATATCACCTCGCCCTTCACCGACCTGTTGCAAGGAAGGAAGGGAGGTTCTCTCTCATGGAGCACAGAAAGTACTCTCACGTTTGAACAAACCAAGAGGGCCCTCTGCCACAAGGCAGTATTAGAAACCCTAAACTTTGGATTGCCTTTTATCCTGCAGCTGGACACTTTGGAATGTGCACTAGGTGCTGTGTTGTCCCAGGAGATCAATGGAGTCGAAAGCTGAACCCGCAAGAAAGAGGGTATGCCACAGTCAAGCGGGAGTGCCTTGCCATAAAGTGGGGCATTGAATATTTTCAGTACTACTTACTCAGGAGAGAATTTATGCTTGTTACCGATCACACCCTCTTAAGGTGGCTGAGAACTAAACAAATGGATAATGCACACATTATTTGATGGGCTCTGGCTTTGCAGCCCTTCTGTTTTAAGATCATTTATAAGCCAGGAAGGACTAACCTAGTTGCCGACTTTCTTTCAAGCTGTCACGAGGATAAAGACGAAGGGGAACCTGGGGCAACAAGGGCGGACCCCATCGTATGAAAGCCTCAGGAAGTAAGTGCGCCTAACGGTGAGTTAAGAGGGGAGGTATGTGAGGACCCAAACAGCACTCACCTGGAGCACAACCCCAGCCAGGAGCACAGACCTCGCCGGATTGAGACGTCCATGCTGTGGCAGGAGCTCCCTATACACCGCTGCCTACCTTTACCACCTCAGCAGGTGAAGCGGATTGGTGCAAATCCACAGCTGGAACAATATCTGGGGGCCTGGAACAGAGTTGGAGAAGGAGGGAAGCCAACAGCAGGGGTCAAGGAGAACGGAGCCCGAGATGCCAGGAGAATGCTCCAATGTCAGGGTAAGCATCTGGGAAGGCACTGAAGAAATGGCAGTGGACCCACTGTGGGAGTGAAGAAGAGGGGAAGGAGGAAGATAAGGATTAGAAGAGGCCTGGAGGAGGTGGATGCCCCAAGCTCCCAGCTCTGTTTTCTGTTTCTTTGTTTCTTTGTTTATTTAAAGCAGCAGGTCATTTGCTGCCAGAGTGAGAAGGACAGAGAAAACCTTCCTTCCCACCGTTCAGCTGCAGACAGGAGTTCCCATACTCATTAAGCGGTTGCACGCCGCCAATTGAGCCAGGCACGGCCACAATTAGGAAAGAGATCAGGGAAAGCCCAGAGCCATGGGGAAGCCTCTGACGAGCCCCCAGGGGACGCCTGGAACCCAGTTACCCTGGAACCAAAAACCTCTTTGGCTTTCCTAGAAAAAAAAAATGCAAATAATAAATAAAAGGGAAAAAAACGGAGAAAAAAAAGAGCTGCTTCTGGCTGGTCATTTTTTTGTCATCCCTTCTCCAAAGCTGCCGAAGCTGGGGTGGAACTCGAACGGTTGGTCTAGGTGGAGGCGGGTAGTCACCACCTCCCTCTCATTAATATCTCTTAAACATCAAGGTCATGGCAGGCGGGAAGAGAGAGCACTGGACCCCACCCAGACCGACCAAACCGGGTTGCAGTCACCCTGAAGGGGCCGGTGGATGTCATCGGGACATAAAAACAGTTTTGGATTTTTGTTTTAAATACTAGAGTGAATTGTAGCTCTGTGCATGTGATATGGGTTGTGTCCTAGTGAGTAAGGCTG